>NC_058369.1:26182500-26232500 GCF_018350175.1 Felis catus
TTTTGATGTTTATTTATTTTTGAGAGAAAGAGAGAAAGCAAGCAGGGGAGGGTCAGGGAGAGAGGGAGACCCAGAATCTGAAGCAGACTCCAGGCTCTGAGCTGTCAGCACAGAGTCCAATGTGGGGCTTGAACCCATGAGCCATGAGATCATGACCCAAGCCAAAATCGGACTCTTAACTGACTAAACCACCCAGGTGCCCCAAGGATATTTTCTAACCTCCATGAAACTATTAAAATATCTCAGGGGTGCCTGGGTGGCTCAGTCGGTTGGGCGTCTGACTTCGGCTCAGGTTATGATCTCACAGCTCTTGAATTGGAGCCCCACGTCGGGCTCTGTGCTGACAGCTCTGGGCCTGGAGCCTGCTTTGGATTCTGTGTGTCTCTCTCTCTCTCTCTCTCTCTCTCTGCCCCTAACCCACTTGCGTTCTGTCTCTGTCTCTCTCAAAAATAAATAAACATTAAAAAAATTTTAATATCTCAAAATATGTCAAAAAAATAAAACGAAACTTCAGGATATTTGATGGGGGAAGTTTAAGAGTTTCCTAGAGAAGAGTGTATCAGCAGAAGGAGTTTTTGCAAATGATAAACATAGATTTTTCTCCTGCCATTGGTGAACTCATGAAATAGGAACATGGACTTGTACCAATCAGCTGGAATCTGGGCCAGCTGGAGAATAATTGCAAGCCCATGTTCCTACCTCATGAGCAGATAACTTGGGAAAAGTGTGTGTGTGCGTGTGTGTGTGTGTCTGCAGCATTCATCTTAGAGAAAGGAGATTTGCATGGAGATTTGAAGGCTATGAAAGCCTTAGGCCTATGGAGACAGGGACATTGTGTTTGCAGGGAAGAGGGACAAAGAGGGGAGGGGAGCTTTAGGCTGAGAAACATGTATAAAGGTCTGGGGCAGGAGGGTGGAGGGCAAATTCAAGCAACGCGGTGAGGTTTACCTTTCTTTAGCTGATTTTTTTTTTTACCTTTTTTTCAAATGTTTATTTCTATTGACAGAGTGTGCCAGTGTGAGCAGGGGAGGGGCAGAGAGAGAGGGAGAGAGAGAATCCCAAGCAGGTTCTGCACTGTCAGCACAGAGCCTGATGCAAGGCTCCATCTTACCAACCATGAGATCATGACCTGAGCAGAAATCAAGTCGGA
Organism: Felis catus; assembly: GCF_018350175.1. Taxonomy (NCBI): domain Eukaryota; kingdom Metazoa; phylum Chordata; class Mammalia; order Carnivora; family Felidae; genus Felis; species Felis catus. The sequence continues at coordinate 26,183,651 of NC_058369.1, forward strand.
CTCTTAACTGATTGAGCCACCCACCCAGGTGCCCCTCTTTAGCTGAATTTTAGTTCTTGTATCCCTGGTGCCATCCCATTTTATATCCTTCAAACATTGTTTGAGAAACGTGAATGCACTAGGAAGCCCTGTCAATTTTTTAATCCCCGATTTGTACCAGCAAAAATCGCTCCCTAACTTTGTAAGTTAGGTGTTTCCATCTGGAAGTGTTTCTAAAAGAAAAATTACAACAATCCTACTACCCAATGTCTACTACTTTTGGTGCAAAAAATATTTTCTTTTAAGGATAATTATGTGAAGACTATTGCCTTCTTCTCCAAGATGGCACAGTAGTGCCCTCTGAGTTTAATTAATGGCACAAAAACTCTGTCTCCTTTTATTTTCCTGGTTTGACAACTGTCCTTATACTTGCCTTCTCCAGCCCAAGGGAAAGATATGAGCCAGGGCTGCTGAACTGGAGAAACTCCCTCCACCCTCTGGCCCCCAGCCCACAGAGACAGGATGAAGAGCATGAAAGAAATGCTGCTGTGTTTGAGGCAGGAAGGGGATGTTGATAAGAAAGAGAAAATAACAGGAATGGAAGAGGGGCATCTCAATTTCTCAAGACTCACTTGCTGAAATACTGTTTGTGATCAAAGATAAAGAAATGGAACCTTGGTCTGATTCCTCGTATAGCAAAAATTCAAAGTAATTAAATGAGAGACATATGTACCCAAAGACTTAAAGTGAGCCACCCTTTGACGGAGCAAGTCCTGCTAATAAAAATATAGCCTCCACTTGTCAAGGGCTTGCTAAGTGTGAGGCACGTATTCAGTGTTTTACATTCATTATCTTACTGAAACTTCACCTCTGAGGTTGATCACATCAGGGGACTGAAGGCAAGTGGCCTGCGCAGCATCCCAGAGCTCGTAGGTGGTACAGATTATGGCTCCAAAGTGAGCCTATCCCCTCCTCATGTTACCCTCTTCTCACTAAGCAGGGCCAGGAGGGTGAGTTTAAGATCTGGTTTCTCAATAACTAATGAAAGAAAAGTCTTATCCTCAGGTCTTCTGGGAGCCTCTCAAAAATGCAGGCTTTTGGGCCCCACCCCAGACCTTCTGAGACAGCCTCTGGGGGCCTGGAGCCTAGGCATCAGCATGGCGACAGGTCCCCTGGGATTCTGGGACACACCAGTTTCGAACCCTCTGGATAAAGCCAAAGCTGAGAGGTTGTGTACCACCAAGGTGTGCCTTCCTTCCCCTAAAAGGCACACGAGTTCCTTGCCCCAGTCAGGCCAGGTGACCCAAAGGGATGGGAGCATGTCTGTGGCCCTGTTAAGTTGTGACCAGTAAGAAGCCCCACTCTGCCTCCTCTTGCCGGGCAGAGTGGCCCCAGAGCCAGCAGGTGCCCGTGGCTCCAGTAAGCTGCTACAATGCAGAGACCGAAGGATGTCCTGTCACAAACGAGGTCACAGGGTGGGAAGGACCAGCCGGAGCAGTGGACAGGACAGTGGTTGGTCTGGTCCACCTTCCCCTGCCTCCCCCACCGAGCACAGGGCTCTTGTCCCAGCCATGCCGCTGGCCTCTGGAATGAAAGGATCATCATCTCCTCCAGAGTAAGCTCATTTGGGAATTGCCTGCTTGACCATTTGGGACCTTGGAAATTGGATGTCTTCCTGGGTCAGTGAGCCCTGCTCACAAGAGGAGGTGACAGGAACTTTATAACCTTACCACCTTCCCCCCCCCCCATTCCAACGAAATTTGGGGGAAAATGGTTTTCCCATGTAAGCAGAACACTTTTGATTTAATTCCGTCAGTCAGATGCAACCAAATTTCAAAACTCAGGCTTATGGTCTCTTTTTCTTATATCAAAAGTCACATCGTCTCTGATATATTAAGGAAAATCAGCGAGAAGTAGGACCATGCATAATATACTCTATGTTTCAAGGTTACATATGGTGCTTATTTATGCATAGAGTCTCTTGGAAGGATGCATAAACTGGTAAGAGGGGTTGCTTCTGAGACAGGAAACGAGTGGGTGAGGTCCCGGGGCAGCATTTCTGGTCTCTGCTTATTCTTTGGTACTGCTCGTATATTTAGCCTTGTTCAGGTACCACTTGAACAAAAGAAGCAATGTAAGGGAAAGCGAAGTGAAACAAACAAGAATGGTCACCATGGATACAGGCAAAATGGTGCTGGCAGGACTCCTCTGTAACTCTTTGGTTGCAGAATGATAACAAAACCCTGAGCCTCTGCCAGCCAACTGGCCTACTCAAAGCCCAGGAGGAGGGAGGCTTGGGGCCATGCAGGGAAGGGGCAGTCCTGCTGGGTACAGAGTGCAAGATGGGATGAAGGTGAGGCTGACGTGTTACGCCAGAAAATACAAACCCTTGTGGGCATCCAAAAACTCTGGGCTCTTTCCAGATGGTGGTGGGAGCCCCCGCAGGGTATTGAAGCAAGGCTGGGAATGCAAGTGGGCTGTGGTCAGAATGGAATTTCAAAGGATGGCACTGGTGGTTACTGGGCTTGCTGAGTTGGAGGACAATTTGGAGGCAGGGAGGCCAGGTGGGATGGCCTTCATTCTTCATCCCCGTGAGACACGATCACCATCCTGACCTCGAACGGGAGGGGACAGATTCCTCAAACAGATAATTGCCCAAATCCTAGGGTACAGTTGGGGCCTTGGCCTTTCTCAGGACGTGAAGCCTGTCCTTTTGGACTGCAAAATCCCCCAGTTTCCTTTTAGGTAAGTCAGGGGAGGAAGGAGCCCAAGAAGGGTAAGAGAAGACTGTCCTCCCAATTTGACTCAAGTCAGATTAAATTCAAGTTGAAAAATGAAAGCAGTTGGACCAGACTTGTTTCCTGAGTGCAGGCAGAAGTTCATACCTGTTAAAGCTGTTTTATTTAGAAGCAAGAAATGGTTAATAAAATGAAATTCTTGTATCTAGGAGCGACGGGTCTTTTTCTTCCTTGGAGAGATAGATTTTTTGTTGGTGGCGAAGACCCTTGAAGATTGTAGTTTAAATTCAACTGGAAAGTGGTCGCTGACATCCAAGGCCTATAAAGAGAAAAAGGAGATAAATTTGGGGATTAGGAGACTCTCATCTTAGTGCTGAACAAATTCAGGTTCAAAGTGGGAAGACAAAAGGCCTAAAGTCACCCAACAGAACACACACTGGTGAGCATCATCCCTGGACCAGCTCAATCAGAAATTGAGACAGGTCTTCAAGTCACAGAATCATGGGCTTTGAGACTCAAGGTCCAATGGCCCAGTGTTGTGTCTCCAGTGGTGGCCTCAAAGGGTGACACCAACTCATCTTCCCAGGACAGTGGCACAGAAAGACAAGATGGCAGCTGTACCTCCTCTTTGGTCAACCCATAAGCTTTCTGGAAGTCAAAGGTTCTGTTTGATCCGTGAACAACAAAGCTGATGATCTCTTGTCCTCGAAGCACGATCCTGGAGAAGGGGAGGGAAGACAGTCACATTAATCCACCTTGTTGATTTCTGAGACCAACCAAATTTCCTGTTTGACGTCTGGAATGGACTGAGCAGCCTGGCTCTTCCGAGTGATGTTCAAAGTGCAGACCTGGTGACCCTTAGGACAATGCCTCAGACTGGGAAATGGGACCAAGCCCTGCCGTGGCCCCATGGGCTCCAAAACAATGTTTCCCTGTGTGGACAGTTAGCCCTGATGGTGGAGGAGAAGATTATAAATGATACGTGGACACCACACCACGTACCGATGACTTGCATAGTGAGAATATTTCTCCCTTCACAGTTATTTTTCACTTTTCTTGATTTGACTATAGAGAAAGGTACTGGCTTATCTTTAATAACCCCCTAAGCTCCCATTTTGACCAAGACTGAGCAGCCTGGAGTCACCAAGCATTTTGCAAGCGAGAGAACTAAGGCAGAATTTAACATGGTTTGATTTTCACAGGGCTTATTTTTAGCTATTTTCAATTTACGACAGAGGATATTGTTTCTCACCTTAACATGAAATTTCCTTTAAAAGTTAATTTATTTCATTAGAAATGAATGGACTTAAAGACAAATACAGACAAAAACCATAGTATGGTTGCTTTGCGGTGATAACAAACACCGGGAACACGGTAGCTAAATGAGTCTGGGAAACATGGACTCTAATGTATCCCAGGTGGAGTGATGAGTTGGGGTCTGCATGGCTCCTGACTGAACAAGGACAAGGTGAGTCAAACTGCCAGTTCATGCCTCTCCACCAAGCTTTCCCTGATTCCAACCTGTGACTTGGTTTCCTGTGTTTGCTACCATACCACCGGGGTTAACTTTGAATTCAGTCCCCAAGTGAACTCTTCACCTTCGGCTGGAGATTTCTTAGAGCCATCCTTCAGACCCAGAGAGTAGAGAGCAACATCGTTAAGACCCCCGTTTCTGACTCCTACATATGTGTGCAGGCCATTGAAGTCTTTCCCGAGGTGTGGCACAGGCCAGCTCTTGACATCTTTTGTGTCCAGCAGCAGAGCACAGCTCATGGGAGGTGTTCAATAAACATCTGAACACGGAACGAAGACTGGAATTGAGACCATTTCATTTTACTCTCCTTGTTAGAAATTTATATGCCTTTTTAAAAAACCCCAAAAGATATATGCTTGTACGGAAAACATAGAAAATTCAGAGCGGCAAAATGAGAAATTAAAAAAAAAAAGCACATGTAACCCTGCCATTCTTTGGCATATATGTGTATAAAACTGAGGTTCTTTCAGTAAACATCTTTTTTTAACCTGTTCCCCCACCCCACCCAATCTTCCATGAACATCTTTCCCTGTGATTCACTGTTCTCTGCTTCATTATTTTCAATCACCTCCCTCTCGTTGGTCAGGGGTGCAGAAGGTTCTTGACCTGCCCACGGTCAATGCACAACTGCATGTGAGTAGGCAGGTGGGTGAACAGGCTGGTGGGTGAACAGGCTGGCGGGTGAGTGGCCTACTCCAACCAGCTTTGTTGGCAACTGGTCAAAGTGAGAGAGAGGAGGCAGGCACCTGCGAGCTCGGCCTCTTGTAACCCTCCTGCCTTGATTCCGCTTTCCCCAGTGCTAGGGCTGTTTCCACTCTTGAGAGCTGGAGCAGTGACTTCTGCAAAGGACACACCAGCCCTGAAAGCTCCGAGAGGAACAAAGGAGGTCATGGATGGAAATGAAAGCCAGACCTCAAAACTAGAGAAGTGAGAACAGCTGTCTTCTGGCAGAAGCCGTCTCCTGCTTCCTCGGAGGCAGGCTGAGCTCTGGGAACTGCGGTCACAGCGGATTTCCCAGCCTGCGGTCTCTGCTGTGGGAGGGGAGATCATGAACATGCACACAATTCAAGCGCCTCCCCCACCTCTCAGTTTAAGAAACAAAAGTGAGAGCTGATTGAAATTCCCCAGGGAGATGTTACAACTGTGAGAGAATGTTATTTACTTTTTTTTTTTTATTCAATCTCTACACCCAGTATGGGGCTTGAACTCACACCCCGGGATCAAGAGCCGCGTGCTCTACTCACTGAGCCAACTGGGAGCCCCGAGAATGCTATTATTTACAGGTATGTGTTTGCATTTAGGAATATGTAACAAAAGGTTTTTTTTAATTTCTTTTTTAACATTTTATTTATTTTTGAGAGACTGAGCACAAGCAGGGGAGGGGCAGAGAAAAGACAGAGACAGAATCTGAAGCAGGCTCCAGGCTCCGAGCTGTTAGTACAGAGCCTGATGCGGGGCTCGAACCCACAAACTGTGAGATCATGACCTGAACCCACGAACCTGTGAGATCATGACCTGAACCAAAGTCAGAGGGTTAACTGACTGAGCCACCCAGGCACCCCTGTAGCAAAAGTTTTAAAAAAGTAAGTACCCTGGGTGCCTGGGTGACTCAGTCGGTTAAGCCTCTGACTTTGACTCATGATCTCACAGCTCATAAGTTTGAGCCTCGCTCCAGGTGAGCCCTGCTTCTCTCTCTCTCTCTCTCCCTCTCCCTCTCCCTCTCTCACTTGTACCCTCTCTCTCAAAAAAAAAAAAAAAAAAAAGTAAATACCTTTTTACTTACTCGTCTCATTTTTAGTTTTACCCTGAGGAATTCATAAATATATGCACAAAGTACATGTATAGAATGTTCACTTCAGCAGTGCTTCTCCCAGGAAACTCTTGGTAATAACCTAAGCCCAATGACAGGGGATTTGAGTGAATGCATTGTGGTATGTCTTTGTGATGAAATAATTAACAGCCGGTGAATGTATGGAACGCTTACCATATGCCAGGCATTGTGTGAGAAGACATATACTACTTCATCTAATCCTCATTGTGGCTCCATGAATGAGGCATGACTACAATCTCCATTTTACAGATGAGGAAGCAAAGACACAGACATATGCTCAGATACATGAAATGGTAGAGGCAGGATTTGAATCCAGACCTGTCTGACATCAAAGCCTGCACTAGCCACAGTTAAGTTGCAATGCTCAGGGCTCCCGGACACGGCCATGCATTTGCACACTGCACAAGTACCCAATGGCCGGGCCTGAAGTCTAATTGACTCAGCGCTGCAAGCCAGGTTCTTCCTCCGCCCAGAGCAAGGCACCTTTCCTGATGCATACCAAGCACTGGATGGGCTGGCTGGAGTCAGGCAGGTGCCTCCTACCTGTCATATGCACAGTTGGTGCTCTCCTTGACTGTGGTGTCCTCTTGGTCCCCTATCAGCCAAACAAACCCGGGGTCAGTCCTCAAGCGGATGTTCTTCCAGGCCTTCTTGGGCACATAGCTACAGCCGGCGTTGAAGTCACCCATGAAAATGAAATTCTGAAAGATATTATTTGGAACCGTCACCTTGTATGTATTATTGCCAATGCTTTTGCTCAGAACTGCTAGCAATGGCCCCACCTCCCATACTCATCAAACAACGGGGTCTGTTATGGCTAAATTGTGCCCTCCCCCCACCCCTACAAATTCGTATGTTGAAGTCCTAACACACGATACCTTAGAATGTGACTGTATCTGGAGAAAGGCCTTCAAAGAGGTGACTAAGGTAAAATGAGGTTATAGGGCTGGCCCCTAATCCAATATGGCCGGTGTCCTCATAAAAAGAGATTGGGACACAGAGAGACATGGACGGAAGACCGTGGACAGAAGCCTCAGGAGAAACCAACCCTGTTGACACCTTGACCTTAGACATCCAGCTTCTAGGGCTGTGAGGGTATACATTTCTGTTGTTTAAGTCACCCAGTCTTTGGCTGCACTTGGCAAAGTAATATAAGGTCTTTTTCTTTCTTTTTTTTTTTTTTTTAGAGTTTAAAACTGAGTCACAGTTTTGATGAGTATTTGTCAGGGGAGAACATACAAGGGAAGGTGTTCTCACTGGGAAGGAGGATGTTTGCTGTGGCCCTTCCCTCCTGTTCTTAGTCACTGTGTCCCTCTAATTCAGCTTGCGGAGTTAGGTGGGGATCAAAGAATCCAGCTCATTTATCTCCCTCAAATCTCTCTGGCTCAAACTACTGTAGAGAATAAACATATGGATGTATCAACGCCTTTTGTTTCCGAGAAGGACAGATGAATTTGGGTGGCTAATTTGACACCTTTGGCACCCTGCTTTTCTGTCCTATTGTTTGGAAGTTGGGAACTCACTCCTGTGGAAATTCTGTCTACTGAGGAAGTAGGAAGAGCCTGAAAGGAAGGAGGTGACAGAGTGAGTTGTCCACCCCTGCCCCGAGGCCACCAGCAGCACCTCCTGTCTTAGAAGTGTTTTTCCCTTCAGAGCTCTTGGAACAGAATTTTAATATTCCTCAATCCAGAGGAAGCGTCAGATTTCCTTGCTGGTGCTGTTGTTTGGGGCTGTTGCTGACTTTAGAGTTTTCTTCAAAACATTTTATTTTCACCTCAGAGACCATGGTTTTCCCTGAGATTGATGGGCGCGGCCGAGGTCAGAATGTCATCCTTAACCCGAGTGACCACCAGCTCCTATTGTTATAGGCATGATTTGCTGACCATGTACCGCCTGTCAGGCCAAGCATTAAATGTTTCATAAAGTTTAAATTAAATCTCACAATAAACACTAGAAGGTAGAAGGGAAACAGGATAGAGGAATAAAGTGACCAGTTCTAGGCCACTCAACTTATGGGCTCAAGTGGTAAAGTCAAGAATTAAATCCTGATCTGTCTCACTGAAGGGCCCTCAGCACAAGATGGCCTTCTTGTTCACTCTTGTGCCACCGATGTCTCCCTAGTGCCTGACATGTAATGGATGCTCAGTAAATTCTTGTTGTGTGAATGAATGAATTCAGAATTTTAGGAATGAATGAGTCTTTCTCTTGTCTTGCTTTTTACAAATAAGCAATGAATTACACACCTGGTGCTCTCCATGTCCTAGCTCTGTGTCCACACTTTCCTTGACTCATTTTGCAGTTTGAACAGTGGAACTGAGGAGGGGGGAAGGGGAGGTCACTGGAGTCACATCCCAAAAGGAGGAAAGAGGAATGAGGAAGAGCCCTCTGGAACACTTCCATATTTGCCAAGAGCTTTCACAGGCCCTCACAGCCACAGCGGGTGACATCCCCGTTTTCCAGATGAGGCCGAGACGGATGGTGGATGTATTCCCTTTCTGTGAGAATAGCACCCTTGATTATTTGGGAAACTACTTTCCTCCTTCACCCCAGTCTGTGAGACTGGGCTGAAACTCACACTGATTTAACAAATCAGAGCTTCTTAACCAGAGCTGATCGCAGTGGTTGGTTCAGGGATGGATGAATGACCCAGTCAGGGCCAATGGGACCCAATCCTGAGAAACTTATTGTGTTGTGACACAGAAAATCTGTCTCAGACCACTGGGTCTGGAAGCTGCTGGTGGCCATCTTCCCTTCCCAAGGGTGGAGCCCACCCAGAGGAAAGGAAGGCAAAGAGATGGAAAGAAACAGACAAGCCAAGCCCTGATTACCTTGTCTGAACCCTGGATCCAGCTATGCCCGAACTACTTCTGGACATTTTAGTCACATAAATCAATAAATTGCTCTTCCTTTCATGAACCAATTTGAGAGTCATCACCTGCAGTGAAGGACTCTTGATCCCTCTGTGTCTCACTGTTCTCATTGCAGAGTGAGAATGAGAAAGGTAGTTACTTCATGGGGTTATTGGGAGGATTAAATCGACCTGTGCATGTTCAGCCTCAGTGTGGCCTGGCAATAGCTATTCACCCAGTGATTTGGGGCAGCCATTATTAGGGGAGCAGTGTACGAATTGCTGAGACCCACGTGGACAGTACCCAGGCAAATTTAGCAAGAAGGGTATTTAAGGCAGAGGTAAGGCCTAAAATGAAGCTCTAAAATAGTGGGGGTCTGCACAGGTCCTGCCCCACCCCCCACCCTCCTGGGGAGTCCCTCATCCCTCCCCAGAACCACATTCTGCCTCTGCTAGACAGGAATTCAACAGACACAGAGGTTCATCACCTCCGCCTTCCAGCGATGTTTCATATCCGTGTAGACATCAGCCAGCTCATCAATCTCTTTAACGGAGGTCTCAGGGGTGGTGTGCAGGGGGACAATCACGAAGTCCTTGACAACTGAGGAACAGGAAAGAGGCGGAGGTCACACACTTCCCTGAACAGAGGAAGGTTCCATGAACACTGCTGAAGGGAAACAGACTGTCCCCCTAGAAGGCCCAGCCTGCATTGTCTGGGTCCCCTCATCTCTAGAGGGTCCAGCCGGTGGCTGAGATGTGACTGTTCTTAGGACGATTAGGCCGGCATTTTCAGTACATGAAAGCCTCTTTTCTCCCACTCACCTGCAGAGCTAAGAGAAAGCCAGTAGACAGTACTGCTTGCTGGTATTGTGGGTGTTTTTATTTTCTCATTTTTTGAAAAATTATATTCTCTACTTTTTAAAAACTAATAAGTCAAGGCTGTTTGGCTTTTGTACTAAAGAAAAAAGTTTTTTCTAATTAAAAAAAAAAAGGAGGCTTGTTAGTTTATGCTTCTTTTGTAATCAGGAAAAAAAAACCCCAAACATTATTTAAAAAAGTGGTCTTTTGTGAAATATCTGAAAACCTCCCCCCACCGGGAGGGACAGAGGGAGCCTTGGAACTGAGCCTCGCCCACCTGGCAATGGAGCTGTTGTGCTCTGAATGCCTCTTCCCCCGGCTTTCCCTTGTCCTGTGCCTGGGTCCCCAGGCCTACTCGGGACCTAGGGGCTGTTGGGAATCACTGCTCAGGTCACACAATGGAAAGTCAGGACTCAGAGCCTGCAGCCTGTCTCCAGGACCCTGCACTTACCCACCAGCCTTATTTCTCACTCTTCTCAGGCCTCCGCTCCACCCCCCATCCTCTCTCTGGTCTCCCTACACATCCCAACTCCTTTCCACCTCTGAGCTTACTGGCACCTCCCCTCAGAATGGCCCTTTCCCCAGTCTTCTGTGACTGGCTTCTTCAGGTCACAACCCAATGTCACCTAAATTGGGTTGGTCCCTCACCCCACTATGGAATGCACCCTGCTTTTATTTCCTTCATGCCCTGAGATTACTTGTGCTTCTGAGTTTGGCCCACTGGAACCTGAATTCTGTCTTGCTCACCCTCTTGGCTCCAGCACCTAGCACAGCACCTGGCACATGGGAGATGCTCAAAACTGTCTGTTGATTGAATACATGAATGAATGAATGAGTAAATGAATAAAAGGGAAAAAAGATAGATGAATGGCTAACTCTATCTTTAATCTCAAATACAGGGGACATAATGTTTCCTTGTACAAGATAGAAAATTCCAAACAGGAGGGCGCCTGGGTGGCTCAGTCGGTTAAGTGTCCAACTCTTGGTCTCAGCTCAGGCCATGATCTCATGGTTTGTGAGCAATGTTTAGCTGTGTGTAGCTGAAGACTCTCTCGGAGAAGAAATAATCACTTGGGGCAGGGGGCAGGGTGCTCTCCAAACACTGCTCTGGTCAGCTAAGTGTGAATTGTGTGCACGATGAAGCTATTACACATGCTCTCTGACGTGCATTTCTGTCCTAAATAGCCCCCAGATCCTTCTCTTCTTCTACTGGAAATTCCTCCACCTTTCTTCCATGTTGGTTTTCCTGAAGTACTAATTAGCCAGGGTGGGAATAGTTAACTTTGTCGTTCAGGGTGTTTATATTTGTGTAGTATAAATTTGGGGGTACATGCTCACATACATTTATTTATTTGGTCATTATCTGTCTTGCCTACTACAACATAACTTCACTAGGGCAGGGGCTTTGTCTGCCTTGGTCAGTGCCTGGAACAGACCATAGCACGTAGTAGGTACTGAAAAGATATTGGATTCTATATAGCTTCAATCTGCAAATCAAATTAATTCTTGACTTTCCATTTCAAGATGCACTGTGGTTACGAGTATGTGCTCCCAAGATAGTGGCTTGGGTTACAGCCCTGTTCATTCATGTCAAGAGCTGCTGGGTGACCTTGGACAAGTGACTCCACCTATTTGATCCTTGGCTTCTTCAAATGTAAAAGTGGAGACAATCCTAGGTCTTAACCTGCAGGGTGTTGCAAAGTTGCAGGAACCTGGCACTAATCAGGGATCAATACTTGTTAGTGGCTTATATAAGTGTAGTTGTTGTCAAATTTAAGGGAGCAATCATTTGGATTTCCCCTCTATACCCAGCCCTTGGAGGACTTTGCATGTCATTACTAGAGGCAGAGGGAGACTTTAGTTTGGGGTTCCTTTCTGCTGGCCACCACTGCGATTTTTCAGAATGAAGCTATACTTGACTGCAACTGAAGAATTGCAGTAAATAATTTCCATCAGCCTAACTGCTCCAACAAGAGTGGAGTTACCACTGACTTCAGGTGCATTCTAAGGGAGGAGGTCTTGGCATTCTGAGAAGCCAGGCTGCATCCCTAACACTCAAGTATCAGACGTTCTCAATGGCCATCTCAAGTCTGATGCCTCCCTAACAATGCTGCGTAAACCCTGGGACCCCAGCTCACATCCGGGGCTATTGTCCATTCATGGGATCACAGGGAGGTTATTCACTACTGGTGCCTTGGGTCTCACCGGTGTAGGGTGACTGGAACCAGACCACAAAGGGTTCCCTGGAAAATACATCTGTGTCTCCAGCCTGATAGTCATGGTAGAGGTAGCGTTTCTTCACAGACAGTAGCTTTTCCCTAGGGGAGAAAAAATAGGAAGCACTTTCAGCTGAGTCAGTTGACGTCTTCATTCAAGAAGCAGAGACATGGCTTCATTAGCCCCCCAGGCAGGCTCTTGCCCTGCAAGGGATCTTTCACCCGAGAACAAGGCTCCATCTACTCTTCTCCATGGCCACCCTTTGAAAGCTGGAGATCTGAGCAGTACCACTTATCTGGGGCACCCACAAGTTAATGTTCAGACTTAGAACAAATTACTGTAGGAAGAAGACAAAACTCTGAAGTTTCAGAGACAGCCATGCTGGGCAACTCAGGTTTCCATCCCTGGGCCAGGACTTGATGAGGGAGTATAAAGAACTCCTGACCCTCCTGACCAGGCAGTCACTGACTCAACCAACAAATTAGGTGTTAGGAAGCTGCTTGTACTCTTTAGTTTGAAGAGGTAACGCTTTGCTTCAGAGTCAATTTGACAGCAATTATTTTGATCAATATTGAGAACTGGTTAGAGGTCAACATTTGGTTTTGAAGAAAAGATAAGCATTTTGATTCAATTCACAGTCATCATTTATAAGTGAGCCACATTCCAGGAAGCATAGGCTATACTCACTTGTAGAGAAAGGCATACTGCTCTTTATATGTATTTCTTCCAAGGCGAGAGCTAATCACATAGTTGTACATTGTGCCTTTTCTTGAATTTCTTGAATTTCTTGAATTTCTAAAATGTAGAGATTTTACATTATGCATCTTAAAAAATAAACATCCCCCTATTGCATGTTCCCCTATCTTCACTCTGTATCCATATCACCAATGGCATCATGGAGAAGGGTTACCGTTCATCATAACCTTGGGGTCTAATAAGAAGGGCCACCATTGACTAGGAATGTGACATCTTCCAGGATCTTGACAGCCATTAACTCTTACCCTTAGAATATGGGTACTGTTGTTACCCACCTTGTATAGTTTGCAGGTGCAGAGCTGGGATTTGAACTCAGATCCTACATACTCCAAATCCACACCCTTTGCCCTGCACCTGTGGGACATTATTGAGACCATAGAAGCTTCAGGCCAGAATCTGCTCCATATCTCACTCTGGCTCATGGCTGGGGCTGACCTCATACTTCCTGGTGGAGGAAACCTTATCAGGTCACCCTGTCCATGAACTACTGCTGAACATTTATCATATGCAGAATTCCTAGTAACGTTTTCATTGGACATTCACTCCTGCTCTGAAAACCCTCAAGCATTTTCTCACAAGTCCTAGAACTATGATTTCAGACCAGCTATTGTTTATGTTCTGGGGGCTGGCGATACAGACGTGAAGTCCCATTACCTCTATCCCTCATTTACACCAGGGAAACTTGACTTTCCATGTGTTTGCCAAACCTGCCGATAACTCACCCTGAGCAGCGCCTGGCACGGTCTAACCCATTTGCCCGCAGAAAGATCTAGGGCATGTCTAAGCTATAGCATATTCTCAGGTTTAGTAGCAGAAGGAGCATTTAGGGCCCAACCTAGGCCCTACAGAAATTCCTAGGACTTTAGGTACATATTCTTTTTTTTTTTTTTAAGTTTATCTATCTTAAGAGAGAGAGAAAGAGAGAGAGAATCTTAAGCAGGCTCCTCAGTGTCAGTGCAGAGCCCAACTCGGGGCTTGATCCCACGAACCATGAGATCATGACCTGAACCGAAATCAAGAGTCAGACGTTTCACCAACTGAACCATCAAGGTGCCACTAGATACATATTCTAAGGCAGGTCTGGCTACTGGGGCCTGAGGAATGTGAACGTTGGATTCCACTGGGCTTCCAGTTTGGGAAAGTTGGCCTTGTTCTGAATCCAGCCTGCCAAATTTGGGGTTTGCAAAATGCTTGACGTGACTCAGCTGTGAGGTGACTAAGGCTCCTGTTGGCTTACGAGGGATAAGGGGACAAACAGGCCTGCTTCTGCCTGGAGTCAGTGGCATGGTCTAGGGGGCCTGGGACAACTGAGGCCAGTTGGGGTGGGAAGACTCAATCCAGGCTGGCTGTGGGGAGGGGCATAGAGCCCCTGTCCCCTCGTACTTCTGAAAACTGACCAGAGTCCCTCTAAGGAAAGCTCAGGAGGTTCAGAATAGAGCACCAGCTTTGGAGTCAGAAATGACCCAGGTTCAAAGGTAAGCTCCATAATTTACTGGCTGGGTGAACTTGGGCAAGCCCCTTCTCTCTGTTCCTCAGTTCCCTCAGCTATAAGGGAAACAGTAATAGTACCCACCCCACAAAGCTGTTGTGGGAGTGAATGAAATAGCACACGTAAATTGATTAACTGGATGCCTGGCAGGTAGTTAGGGCACCGATGGCAGCTGTTACATGCGGCCCTCGGGACCATCATTTGCCATCATAATTTGCTTCCTTTTACTAGTAATAGACACCACCAGCCCTGACTGGTCACTGCTACAGACCAGGCACAGCCCAACCACTTATATGCAGGATTTAATCAGCACCACATTCCGGGAAGATGGGTTCCATTACCAGTCCCGTTTTATACACAGGGAAAATGAGGTGCAAAGAGGGTGAGTAACTTGCCCAAAGTCATAGCAGAGTCAAAATCCAAATACAAGTGGTCTGAGTTGAGTGTAGGCGCCTGACCCTTGCACTAAACTCCCTTGTCCATCATCAAAGATCAGATCTGGAAAGAGAAGAGCTGCTGAGGCTGAATGGAGAAGCTCAGCCCAACTCCATATTTCCAGATGAGAAAATGAGCCCCGGAGAAGGGGGAACCAGCCCAGGGGACCCTCTGTGTGAAGGAGAGTGTCCAAGATTTCCTCCCAGGCTGAATGAGGCTGGATTGACCATTCATTTACTTAAAAAATAATAATAATAACAGGGGCACCTGGGTGGCTCAGTTGGTTAAGTGTCCAACTTCGGTTCAAGTCATGATCTCACAGTTCGTAGGTTCGAGCCCCATGTCAGGTTCTGTGCTAACAGCTCAGAGCTTGGAGCCTGCTTCGGATTCTGTGTCTCCCTCTCTCTCTGCCCGTGCCCTGCTTGCACTCTGTCTCTGTCTCTCAAAAAGTGAATAAACATTAAAAACATATTTAAAAAAATAAAAATTTTAAGTTTATTTATTTATTTTGGGAGACAGAGAGAGTGCACAGGAGGGGCAGAGAGAGAGGGAGAGAGTCAGAGACTCCCAAGCAGGCTTTGCACTGTGACAGCCCAATGCGGGGCTGACACTCACAAACCGGGAGATCATGGTCTAAGCCGAAATCAAGAGTCAGTTGCCCAACCAATCGAGCCACCCCGGTGCCCCTTGAATATGCCTTTTTTAACTCACATTGGGATGATTTTCAGGTAGGTGGGTTTGCTGATTATTCTTTGAGAAAGAATATAAATCACAAATATAATCCAACGTAATTTAAAAATATTTGAGGACATTATCTTTTGGGTTTTTTTTTTTTGAAGTTGTAAAATCAGACTTTTTGTAAGCTATTCAAATCATATAGAAATATATAAAATAAAAAGTAAATATTCTGCATTTCTTCACTGACTGCCTCCACAATGGCCCTCCAATCACACCCACTTCCCTGGCCCAGAAGTAACCACTATTAATGGTTTGGGCACATTCTTCCAGTCTTTCCTCTAGGCTCATGCAAACTCAAACACATGCTTATTCATGTATACTGTAATGTGATTACTAAAATGGGCTACTCTACCTACGGTTCTGGACCTGCTGTTTTGAATATACTGCAGCCATCTTTCTATGCTGGAATATTTAGCTCTAAGCTATTCTGTAGTGATCATGATTTTTAATGGCTACATCATATTCCAGCCTGCGGACATACCATAACTTCATATTTGCACTCAACCTTTTTTTTATAACGGTAGTTCTAAGCTCAGCCCCTTGTCTCTTTTGTTTCTCTCTGTCCTGGCTCCTCATCTGTTCCCTCTATTTTACTTTATTATATTAAAACTAGCTGGTTGAAAGTTCTCAGGACTTTGGCTAATGGAGTTGGAAGTGTGGGCAGTGTTGGTCATGTGACTTGGTAGTCAGGGTGAGTGCTGGCTTTCACCCTTGGTTCAATTCCTGAGGCTTTTCAGGTGTCCTTGAAGTTGACCTTGAGTCTGCAGAGGATCCAGGAGCCCCGTCTTTACCCATTTAGTCTGTCCATCAGCATGGGACAGATAATGTTGTTGCTGTCCTTGATTTCCATCAGGAGTATGATATCACAGCGTTTGATGACCTGTGAAGACAGAATTCCCAGGTGTTTCAGGCCATTTACTGCAAGTAATAAAATCTTTTATTGGGCACTTACTATGTTTTAGGTATAGGATTGGTGCTTTGTTAAAGTAATGAATTTCATCACTGAAATAAGTGAAGAACTTTGTGAGGCAGGTCGTATTTTGATGTCTATTTTATTTGATTAAAAATTTTATTTTTAGGGGTGCCTGGGTGGCTCAGTCGGTTAAGCATCCAACTTTGGCTCAGGTTGTGATCTCACGGTTCGTGAGTTCAAGCCCTGCGTTGGGCTCTGTGCTGACAGCTCGGAGCCTGGAGCCTGCTTCTGATTCTGTGTCTCCCTCTCTCTCTGCCCCTCCCCTGTTCATGTTCTGTCTCTCTCTGTCTCAAAAATAAAATAAAACATTAAAAATAATTTATTTTTAAGTAATCTCTACACTCAACGTGGGGATCGAACTCACCACTGACTGAGCCACCCGGGAGCCACCCCCCCCCCCCCCCCGCACCTTTTAATGTTTATTTCTTTTTAGTTATGTCTGTTTTAAAGATAAGGAGCCTGGGGCTCCAGGAAAACCGAGTAAACTATCCAAAGTCACTCAGCTAGAAAATGGCCAAGGCAGAATGCAAATCTAGGCAATCTGAATCCAGAGCCTATGATCACGTGTCCTATATCTTGTTTTTTTTTGCTTGAATAATCACCATAATAATAATAATAATAATAAATATTTCTTAAGCTGTTAGTACGTGAGAGGTGCCAGAATGGATATGGGTCTCCCCAGTTCACCTGGCAACAAAATCATAATAATAAAAACTACAAGGGCTAACATTTATTGTGAGCCTACCATAAGCCTCACCAACACTGTGAGAGAACTATGATTATTGGCTCACTAACCTCAGGAGAAAACCAGGCTCAGAGTGTTTGAGTGGAAAGTTTGAAGTCACACAGCCAGTATAGATGGTAGAGTCAGGATTTGAATTCGGGTTCTTGTGACTACAAAGCCTACCATGCTGTTAAAACATCAGGGAGAGCTGGGTCCTGCCACCGAGCCAGCTTGCTGATTTAGTCACTGGTCTCTGTCAGACCTTTCTGGAAGGCACTTTAAAGTATGTATCAAAAGTCTTGGAGTGGGGCGCCTGGGTGGCTCGGTCGGTTAAGCGGCCGACTTCGGCTCAGGTCATGATCTCACGGTCCGTGAGTTTGAGCCCCGCGTCAGGCTCTGTGCTGACAGCTCAGAGCCTGGAGCCTGTTTCAGATTCTGTGTCTCCCTCTCTCTGCCCCTCCCCTGTTCATGCTCTGTCTCTCTCTGTCTCAAAAATAAATAAAACGCTAAAAAAAATTTAAAAAAAAAAAGTCTTGGAGTATGTACTTACTCTTTGGCCTAGTTTTCCCCCTTTGAGGAAGGTCTTGTATTATAAAGAAATATCTACTACTTCTCTGCACCTCAGTTTCTTCATCTATAAATTGGAATGATGACAGTTATTCCCTCACAAAGTTGCTGGAGGATTAAATGGGTCCTTAGAACAGTGCTAGGCATTTGGAGCCACACACGAAATTATTATTGCTATTATTATTACTTGTACAGATCAAAGAGGAAGAGGCATTGCAATAGCACAACAAAAACTTGGAAACAACCTAAGTATCCCCAAATAGAAAAGCATTAAATGAAAGATGTTGTAAACATGGCATAGGACATTATGTGGCATTAAAAGTCATGTTTTGAAAGAATATTAACAACATGTGAAATACTTCCAATATAAAAGCAGAATACAAAACTAGTGATATAGGGCAGTCTCCATGCTGCAAAACAGATGCAGTTTTTAATTTTTTTTTTAACATTTATTTATTTTTGAGAGACAGAGAGAGACACAGTGTGAACGGGAGAGGGGCAGAGAGAGAGGGAGACACAGAATCCGAAGCCGGCTCGCAGCTGACAGCTGTGAACACATGTTCAAGACCACGAACCATGAGATCATGACCTGAGCTAAAGTTGGACGCTTAACCAACTGAGCCACCCAGGCACCCCCAGATGCAGTTTTATGTATTTATTTTTGCATAGAAAAATGCCCATAAAATACCCTAAATGCCAATAGCTCTTATCTTCAAGTGATAGGGTAACAGCTGATATTTATTTTCTTCTTTGTATGCTTCTATATGTTCAAAGTAGTCCATAATTACCATTTTTAACTGAATAAAATTAAGTTAGAAATTAAAATTTTTTAACTTAAAAAATGATACCTTTCTAATTTTAAAAAATTAAAGTGTTATTTAAAAAAGGAAACTGCGGGGGCCTGGGTGGCTCAGTCAGTTAAGCGTCCGACTTGAGCTCAGGTCACGATCTCGCAGTCCCTGAGTTCGAGCCCAGCGTCGGGCTCTGGGCTGATGGCTCAGAGCCTGGAGCCTGCTTCCGATTCTGTGTCTCCCTCTTTCTCTTCCCCTCCCCCGTTCATGCTCTGTCTCTCTCTGTCTCAAAAATAAATAAACTTAAAAAAATATATTATTTAAAAAAAGGAAACTGCTTGAGGATAAAGTAATTATGAGAGAGGAGATGATGGCCAATATTTATTAAGATATGACAGATGAGGGGCACCTGGGTGGCTCAGTCAGTTAAGTGTCTGACTCTTGATTTCGGCTCAGGTCATGATCTCACAGCTCATGGGACTGAGCCCTGCTTCAAGCTTCACACCGAGCTACTCCACACCAAGCATGGAGCCTGCTTGGGATTCTCTTTCTCTGCCCCGCCCCCCCAGGGCCCCCTCGGCAATGCTCTCTATCCCTCTCTCTCTGCCCCGCCCCTGCACCTGCACTCTCTCTTTCTCCAAAAAAAAAAAAAAAAAAAAAAAAAGTGACAGGTGAGAGTCTATTTAACATAAGTTAAATAAATTGTCTTACATAAAGTGCCTCATGTGGTGCCTGGCTTTATAAGTGTTAGCTCTTGTCATCAACTCATTAAATTTTTATAATAGTCCTTGGATGTTGGCCGTCTTGTTATCCCCATAGTATAATTGAGGACTCTGCCTCAGTGCAGTTAAGTAATGCGAACACTCTGTGAATGTGAATAATGGGATCATCCACTGCAGAGCCCTGCTTGACCACTATGCTCAACAACGGAGGAGATCCCCACATCCCCTGATTGCTCCTCCTCGGAGACCAAGGTCCCTTTTGAATGTAACCCATTGCCAAGGGACAAAAATGGGCCAGAGTTCAGACTCCCTTTCCTGAGCAGAAGGGTTGAGCTTTTATTTTTTCGTTTTGTTTTGTTTTGTTTCTGAGAGAGAGAGAGAGAGAGAGAGAGAGCACAAGTGTGTGCTTGAGTGGGGGTGAGGGAAAGAGAGGGGGGGAGAGAGAGAGAATCCCAAGCAGGCTCCACGCCTAGCTTGGAGCCCGATCCCATAACTCTGGGGTCATGACCTGAGCCGAAATCAAGAGTTGGATACTCAAACAACTGAGCCACCCAGGCGCCCCTGAAGGGTTGAGCTTTTAGATTCCCTGTTTACAACCCTTTTGCCTCAATAACAAATGCTCTGGAGCCCCACATCTCCTTGATCTTGGCTCAGGTTATGATCTTGAGGTTTGTGAGATTGAGCCCTGCATCAGACTTTACTGACAGCAGAGAGCCTGCTTGGGATTCTCTCCCTCTCTTTACTCCTCTCTCTCAAGATAAATAAACTTAAAACAATAATTTTGTTATAATTTTCTAATTATAAAAATAATGTTGCTTATTGTAGAAAATTTGGAAAATGTAGAAGACTATAAAAAATCACCTGATGACCTGTAAAGCCACCACTCAGACACTTCTCATGTGATTTCTATACTTATACATATTTACAAAATGGCATCAGAATAACTAGCCCGTTAGTTGAAAATATAGGCATCGAATCAAATGGCCTTGGATTCATGTCTTGACTCTATCGCTCACCAGCTGTGTGATCTTGAGCAAGTCACGAATGTTCCTTGAACCGCCAGAATCCTTATCTGTAAACTGGGACAGTACCCTCCTTATGGGGTTGCCATAGAGATTAAAGGACGTGATGGAAATAATACATTCAGTCTAGTCCCTGGCACAGAAAAGATGCTCAGCAAACAGTGGCAATATTTATTACATGGTTTGGGTCTTTTTTTTTTTTTTTTTAAATCTCACATGACATTGTGAGCATTTTCCTCAGTTTTCAAATCCACCACTGATGCGTGTTTTCTCTGCACCAATTTCAGGCCAGGAAAAATAGATCCCCCTTCCCCCCGCCCCGGGCTCCATCTCCTCAGAATGAGGCTCCAAAGATGAGGGCCCCCAGAAGGCCCTCCCAAACCTGAAACTCAAGATTTTCTTGAGGCTGCTGTTCACAGAGGGAGGGAGTAGGGATTGAGCATGGCCAGTAGTGAGGGGCTCCCAGCAAGTGGTGTGGTTAGTGGGGCTGGGGGGAAGGGAAGGGACACTCTGGAGAACTCTATGAACACTCTGGGGCCAGAGAAGCCTATTAAACCTTTTGTTGTGCCTCTGAACAGGGAGCAACCAGCATGGTGGGGAAAGAGCCCAGAGAGGGTCAGTTAGGCCTGGGTCCGAGCCCTTGTTCTTTTGCTCACTTGCTCCATGATGCCCAGGACAATGTACTCCTCCTCTCTGAATTCCAGTTGTCTCGTCTACAAAATGCAACCAGCAGGGTTGTGAGGCTGAACTTGGATACTGTATGTTAAGGACCCAGCATACAGTAAGCAATCCTGAAATCCGAATTATCATGTGCTGTGGGAGACAATGCCTCCCATGTCCACCATCTTATCCCCAGTGCGTGCCTCAGAGCAGCTGGCACGTGGTCTACCTTCAGTGAGTGTTTGTTGGCTGAACAGACTTCGCTCTTTAAGGACACAAACTGAAGAAGCAGACAGAAGCAGGCAGGGTTTGGCATCTGGAAAACTGCCCATGGTGCCAGCCAGCAAACCCAAGATGATGACAGCAGGCCTCCCTCACTCTCCAACCTCCCTGATGAAGGTCATAATGACAACAGCGTGATGAAACTGGGCTCGTCTCTGAAGTGATAAATCCAGTATGGAAGAGAGGAAAACACACCTCCACGAATATGGTTGGGTCCTATGTTTGGACTTGATCCTTCCCCTTAACAGCTATGGAATCCTGGGTAAGTCACTTCTTTCTGAGTCTCTGTTTTCTGGATTACAAAGTGCGGGCAATGCCATCTATGTCATAATAAGAATATAACATTCCTGGGAATACCTAGGTGGTTCAGTCAGTTAAGAATCTGACTTCAGCTCAGGTCATGAGCTCATGGTTCATGGGTTCAAGCCCCACGTTGGGCTCTGTGCTGACAGCTCAGAGCCTGGAGCCTGCTTCAGATTCTGTGTCTCCCTCTGTCTCTGCCCCTCCCCTGATTGTGCTGTCTCTCTCTCAAAAATAAATGAATAAACATAAACATTAAAAAAAAAGGATATAAAATTCCTGGCCTATAGTAGGTACTTAGACATTAGGCCCTGTAAATATTACTTTCCTGAATGCCTGGGTTTGGGTTTTATTGTTTGTGCTCTCAATGGCTCTGGAGGTATTTGGGGATGGCCTCTGATTACAGGATGGTCTTGCAACAATGGGGAAAGTAAGGAGTCCTTGACAAAGACTTTTCACATGATTGGTGTTTGGTGTGATGGGCTGTCCATCCGTCAGCCCTGTAGGACACAGCCGCTCAGGGGAGGTGCTGAGTATAAGCCCCCAATAATGGAATCACCAAGGAACAAAAGATAGTCTTTTGTTCTCTTAAGACTCTGATGACATTGCCTGGATAGAATAAGTGAGGAAGGTAATGGGAACACAGTCGGTACCCGGGTTCCACGAGCCCTTGTGTGAGGAAGCAGGGAAAATAGTTTCCTCGTATGTCAAAGTTTCCTGTTGAGCCAGGGAGTCTCGGCTCCCACAGGCTTGGCATGGCTCTTCTGGCTGAACAACAATCTCTGGAGGGCGTTGGATGCTGTCGAAAGGGCAGGGCCAACCAGGGAGAGGACCATGTAAGTAAGAGCAGAGCATGCCAGTCCTTGCTCTAATCCACTTTGTGTATTAATGCCAACAGTGGCAGCTCTGTGTGAGATCACCTGCCCACTCATGGGCTCTACCTTGATTTCTCTAGGCCAACTGGTGCTACAGGTTGTGTAAGGCCCACTTTCAGAAAGGCCCAGGGGCTCAGCGAGGAGAAGGGAATTCCCAGGCTTGCTCATACAGCTGCCTGGTGGGATCTGACCCCAGAGCTCCTGGTGTTCCCACCATACCCTGGTGCCTCCAGGGGTTTCTAAGGTGATAATGCCCAGACAGAGCCCTGGGAAAGGTTTCAGCTCCCAGCATCATCAAAAATAAATTAACCTGTAGGGTAAAGAGAGTCAAGCAACTCTAAAGAAATGTGAGCAGCATCTCCAGACATTGGTCATAATACCCACGGGAAGTCATATATATATATATATATGTGTGTGTGTGTGTATGTATGTATATATATGTATATATGCATATATATGTATATATATGTGTGTGTGTATACATATATATGTACACACACATATATATATACATATATATGTAAGTTTTTTAATGGTTTATTTATTTATTTTTGGAAGAGAGAGAGAACACAAGCAGGGGAGGGGCAGAGAGAGAGGGAGACACAGAATCCGAAGCAGGCTCCAGGCTCAGTGCAGAGCCTGACAGAGGGCTTGAACCCACAAACCATGAGATCATGACCTGAGCCAAAGTCAGACACTTAACTGACTGAGCCACCCAGGCGCCCTGTGCAAGGGAAGTCTTATCTAAGTGGAGAGAAAGATAAGAATTGATAGTTGGGAAAAGGTTGATGGGGTGGGCAGTGAAGAAGGAAGAAGAGAGGGGTGTAGAGAGAAAGAAAGAAAGAAAGAAAGAAAGAAAGAAAGAAAGGTGGGAGGGAGAAGGAAGGAAAGAAAGAAATAAAGAAAGGAAGGAGAGTAAGAAAGAAAGAAAGAGAAAGAAAGAAAGAAAAAGAGAAAGAAAGAAAAGAAAAAAGAAAAATGAAAAGCAACAAAACAGAATGAGAAAAAAAAGAAAGAAAGAAAAGAAGAGAGAAAAGAGCTAGCAAAAAAATCTGTGCTGCATTGATGGGTAAAAAGACCAGGCTGGGCTGGCCTCCCAGCTCCCCTCCACCTACCCACCCACCACCTATAGGAGGTCACTTCACCTTTTGTTGTTCATCTCTTCGTGGGGATAAAAATCCTCCTTTTTAAGGGTGATGAAAGGAAATCACGTATTTGCAGTGCCTGACAGGGGCGTTCAGTAACCGGGAGCCAGATGCTGTTTTAGGGGCTTCACACGTGCCAACTCAAGCATTCCCCAAAACCGTCCTACAGGGAGGTACTGGCATTACCCTCACGTTCAGATGATGACATGAAGCCCAGAGAGGTGATGTGGTTACTGGAATTACTGCTGCCATTATTGTGACAAAATGCCAAGGCGGCTGCTACCTTCACCCCAGCGACTAACTTGAGTGGAACATCTCCTGAGTCTCTTAAAGTCTGAACGCATCAGAGAGGGCACGAGGGGGGTCCGGCGCTCTTTCCGACAGGAAAAGGTCTCACCTTCACGATGACATCCATGGCATTCTTGTTTTCCTTCTTGGCTTCCCCAAAGGACCTCACATTAAAGGAGCAGAGCCTCAGGGCCAGGGCACTGCCGGTGGAAAGGAGGAGAAGCAGGAGGAAGGTGGGTGGCTGAGGCATCCTGATGTTCCTCTGGCTTCAGAGAGAGGGCAGCGGTGTCTGGTGTGCGAGCTCTAGGCCACTGCTTCAGGCTCAGCTGACTTATAAAGCCTGCAGATAACAGGAATTACTGGATTCCTTGTTGCTACTTTCACTTCTCTGAGGAACTGAAGATCATGGGTTTCATTCCCCAAGGAAATGGAGAAAAGGGGCTAGTCTTTGAGGAGCCCCTGTTTTTGTCACTCTGGTGAGGAAATCGGCCTGCGTAATTTGGGCACCATCCTCCGCAAAGTCACTCATATCCCAACCGGGAGCCAGCTGTGACATCTGGTCATCCGTCCTGTGGTGGCATGCCATCTGCCTTCTTTCCCTGAGAATTGGTAATTCGGAAGCCATCTACCCCGGAGGGCAGCTGGGGTGCAGGAGCCTTCTGTGAGGGGGCAGTAAAGCAGGGGTCGGAGGGAAATCCTGCCAGGCTTTCTGTCCTCACTGGGATTTGGCAGCCGGCTGTCCCTGGACACACCCAGGCTCCAACTCTCTAATCGCCCCAATGGGCGTTGTTAAGGTCAAGTCTAGTTTGAGTTACATAATTTTTTAAGGCAGTTTTACTGTATACAGTTTAATACACCAAATGCTAGCAGTGTGTTCCCAAGAACAGCAATTACTAGCCTGCTAGAACGGGTCAGGAAAATGTGCTTGGACTTTAAGGATGAAGAGCCAGTTAAAGCCCCTAGAAAGATTCACGATTCAACCAGATATTGCTTTAATGTTTGTAAGAGCTGTATGACCCAGGAAAGGAAGGCTTTGTAAGAGCTGTAGGATTTTGACCTAAGTAAAATGAGTTTTGGAGATGTGGGCATGGAGACAGAAGATCTGAAATGCAAAATCCAATCAAGTTGTAAGCCCCGGTGAGATTTGCAGACTTGGGCAAGGAAAATTCTTCCGTGAAGAAGGTGGGTAATGAGAATTGGAAGCCAGCATTGGGATCTCTGGACAACTCCCGCTTTGAAGTGATGGGCGGGTGGCTGTAGCCACAGAGAAAGGTGCGGATATATAACTAACATACATCCAGTCAGCATCCTGGCCAAAATCTCTGACCAACCATGCCCAGGCAGGCTAAGGAGATAACCCCAAAGAGCACATGGAGAGAAATAATGGTTTCCTGAGCTCCTGGTGAGACAAAGCTCTCTAGAGCCTATAACAGGCCTCCTTGAATCTCTGGGGGAAAGGGTGGTGATTGCCTGGCAAATAGGCATGTTCCAAAGAGAAGAAGATTTAGAATTAAGTGTGGTACATGCTTTTTGTGCCCTTTAAGAAGGAATCTGAGAGGCGCCTGGGTGGCTCAGTCGGTTAAGAAAGAATCTGTACATGCGTACATTTTATGAATGTGTAACATGTGAGAGATTTTGGCCCGTTTAACTGACAATTTTTTAATTCCAACGTAAAATGTGCAATTAGGGGGATGGATTCAGATTCGTGACTTTAAATTGAAACCTTACTAAGGGTTTCATACTAACTGTATGCACCGTTCTGAAACCTTTATGAGAATTTTGGGTTAACTATGTTTCCATAAGTTTAATTAAAATTACTTAATATTTAGGGTCACCTGGCTGGCTTAGTTGGTGGAGTGTGCAACACTTGATCTCAGGATTATGGGTTCGAGCCCTGTATTGGGTGTAAAGACTCCTTAAAAATAAAAAAAATCTTAAAAAAAAAAGAATTAGTATTTAAAAAGATGGCTTTTTCATTAGTTCAGACAACTGAAGAAGTTTTCAAGGAAATGGAGTATATTAAATTTATAAAAGAAGTGTAAAATGTTTGAAAATGGATCTATGACCCCTTAAAAGTAATTATTTAAGTTTGCCAAATATAGGGTTGGTTAGATTTAGCAAATAAAAACACTAGGTAAATGTGACTTTTAGATCATTCAAATCTAATTGGGCATCCTATCTTCTGTTTTATCTGGCAATCCTACCTGGGCTTATGAAAAGAATAAGAAATTTTATAAGCTGAACTTAAAAGCATGACATTTAAAAAAATGTTTATTTTTGAGAGACAGAGAGACAGAGTGTGAGTGGGGGAAGGGCAGAGAAAGAGGGAGACACAGAATCCAAAGCAGGTTCCAGGCTCTGAGCTATCTGCACAGAGCCTGACATGGGGCTGGAACCCACAAACCACGAGATCATGACCTGAGCCGAAGTTGGACACTTAACTGGCTGAGCCACCCAGGTGCCCCAAGGACAACATTTTCTAAGTCAATAACAATCCTGTCAGGGTCCTGGAATAATGTTTAGTTCCTAGTATCAAAAATAAGTTACTGGGAGTGCCTGGCTGGCCTAGTCTATGGTGCATGTGACTCTTGATCTTGGGGTTGGTTGGTTCGAGCCCCATGGTGGGTGCAGAGATTACTTAAAAATAAAATCTTTAAAAAAAGTAAGCTAATCTGTAGGATGTGAGTCAACTAATCTGTGTTTGAATTTTTAACTTTGATCATTTGAATATTAATTTGAAAAATAAAGTAAACCTCTGAAGAGTGGTTTCTGCATATAGAAACTGCCCTTAAGGACTTAAAAAAAAAAAATCACCTGAACAGTCAGAAAACATTAACCCCATTCTGTAATTAGCACATTCACTGCATGGAATCGGACTTGGAAAAAAAAAAAAAAGTACCTGGATTCTGGAAAGAAAATTGTAAGCCTCAAGTTTAACTGAAGCCAACTGGGTACAGGGGCTTGGCGGAGTGTTTTCTGTGTTTCATATCACTCAATACTCCTCTAAGCCCTTAAGCTATGCTTCCTCCATTTTATAGATGAGCAAACTGAGGTTTGGGCCCAAAGATACACAGCTAGCCCATTGGAGCTGGGGCATGAACTGAGTCACTCGGACTCCAGACCGGCCTTTCCCCCCCCCCAAACCAGGCACAGCAAAAACCTTAATAAGGAGCAAACACTGTAGGTGAGAGATGGGAAGGAGACCGAAGTAGGACTTTCACTTTTTACTGTAGACACTTGGGTATTGTTTGTTTGTTTGGTACTTAAAAAGAAAAAAAAAAAGTACTAAACAGCTTTTTATTTTTTTTTAAACCGTTTAAACAATGCCGGTGGCTGAGCCAAGGAAAGGCAGCTTTCAACTGGCCCCAAGAGTCACTGATAACATGGAAGGTCGGAGTGACCAGGCTGTACTGCAGGCTCAAGGAAAGGAGAAACCCCACACTCGTCCATCCTGTGCTGGGAATTGGGAGTTTGAGACCGTTCCTTCCAGGAGCCTAGAGCCCGGAGCCCAGAAGGAAAGGCAGACCCTGGCCTGACCAACGATGCACAGTTTGAAGTGTCCTTCCTACTGCCACTTAGTGGCTATGGATGACATTTCCTGGGGCATGTACTTTCAACCACTAGTCTATAAGATGCTTCTAGGAAAAAGGGCAAATATATATTACTACCTCTTGGAGATTTATAATGCACATTAGCATCTTAAATGTTCTGAAAAGTTCTGCAATAAAGAAAGCTGCTTCACTGTGCTGAAACAGGGGGGCGTCCTGACTTTATTGTCCACAGAAACTTTTTCTTCATATAATTCCTTTCAATATCT
Organism: Felis catus; assembly: GCF_018350175.1. Lineage (NCBI taxonomy): Eukaryota > Metazoa > Chordata > Mammalia > Carnivora > Felidae > Felis > Felis catus. The sequence continues at coordinate 26,211,240 of NC_058369.1, forward strand.
CGAACAACGTCTGCCTTGGGAAATACCATCCTAATGTGGCAGGGACAATCAGGTCCCCTCAAAGCCTTACACCCTCATCTTTGTTAATAAGCCCCTGCTGAAGGGTCCCATGCATGTCATATGAATGGGTAGAAATGAGGATCAGGAGGTCAGACACATGGTCCCAAACATCACTGGGAGCCACAGCCATCCACCATGGACCCTGATGGGACAGGAGTCAGTGTGGGGCAATACACTGGGAAAAAGATGGAAGGCAAGATGGAGATTTCAGGAGGAGTGAACGTGTACAGGCTGAGTAACAGAAAGTAACAAAAGTAGCAAAAAGAAACAAGGGGCTTGTGGGAAAGTCCCCACTCCTGGCGGGGGGGGGGGGGGGGGGGGGGGGGATAAGCCGCATGACCCAAACAGGTGTTTCAAGTGACTAATGTCACTCTTTATCTCGTAATAAATGAACCCTAGCAATAATCTTGTAGTGCATGCAAATTGCTCCAGTTATCACATTTCACAGTCAGCTTCCCTCACCCCAACCGTGAGGGGAGGCGCCTTGTTTAAATTTGCTTAATCGTGACACACCTCACCTTTGTATGATGATTTACAAATGATGAAGCAGGCTCTGGGTTTTGACCTCACACAGGTTCTTCCACACGAGGCTGTTCCTGGACCTCAAACAAGTCCTTTACTTTCCGAAGAACAGGGCTCAGGGCTCAGTCACTGCTCTGATTAGAACCCTTCAAAGGCCCTTTGTTTGACCTAAAGACCAAGCTGATTCTTGTGGTCTCTACTTATCTACCTCTTCAAAGTAACACTGTTCTTTTCCCTTCTTCCTCCCCTGGCCTCCCTTCACACCTAGAGGCTTTCAGTTCCCACCTCAGAGCCTTTGCACAGCTGTTCGCTCCACCCATGGTGCCCTTCCTTCCTCCCCGCTCCAGGTCTCAGCTTAAATCCCACTCCCTCAGAGAAACCTTGCCAGAGCCACCCAGCCCATCAATGTCTTCCCTTTTATTCTCTTCCATGGGGCCTGTGTCTTTTGCTTCATGGCATGTATCATAATGTATGGTTATCTATGGGCTGTGTGTTGTCTGTCTCCCCCTACACACCTCTGCGGGGACAAGGACACCTACGTGTGTCTGCATTGCCCAGGACAGGACTGGCATGTAGCAGGTGCTCAGTAAATCATTGTTGAATGAATGGTATGGTGCTCTGATTGACTCCAGAGCCCAGCTTCTCGACCAGCTTGTGAGGACACTGATCCAGGGGAACTCAGGTCCCTGGATAACCAAGGGAAGCCCCAGACCACCGAGACAAAAGAAATACAGCAGCCACCTGCGCATAGCGTCTGCCTTTCAGGAAGCACTGAGTACTAAGTTCTCATATAGCTGGGGCAGATCTCTGGAGCAGAGCTGGGAGCAGTGTAAATGTCTGACTTCGGCTCATGTCATGATCCCACGGTTCATGGGTTCATACCCTGCTGTGAGTGCAGAGCCTGCTTCAACTGGCTCCTCTGTCCCCCTCTCTTGTTGCCCCTCCCTCTCTCATGATCTTTCTCTCAAAAATAAGTTGAAAACAAAAAAATAGTCAAAAATGGGGATATAATAGCTCTTACATTGTAAAGCTGTGACCATCTTGTGAGTTTTTAAATAAAGGCCAGACTCAGCAGTGTCTGGCCCTTAGGAAGTACTCAGCTGGGGTGATACTCTGCCTTTAGAATAAATTGTACAGGGGCGCCTGGGTGGCGCAGTCGGTTAAGCATCCGACTTCAGCCAGGTCACGATCTCGCGGTCCGTGAGTTCGAGCCCCGCGTCAGGCTCTGGGCTGATGGCTCAGAGCCTGGAACCTGTTCCCGATTCTGTGTCTCCCTCTCTCTCTGCCCCTCCCCCGTTCATGCTGTGTCTCTCTCTGTCCCAAAAATAAATAAACATTGAAAAAAAAATTAAAAAAAAAAGAAGAAATTGTACAAAGAAGGGACTGTTATCCCCATTTTACAGATGACAATGTTGAGGTTTAGAGATAATGAAGTCAGGCCCCAGCCTGTAAATGACTGTGAAGTGACATCAAAGGAGGAATTCAGGTGTTCGGGATTAATTCCCTTAGGCACCCTTTCTTTATGGTACAAAAAGGCACATTAACTCCAGACATCATCTGAACAATTGCAAACTCTGAGCCAGTGGTATTTGCAATTAATGGGTTCTATCTCCCAGGGTGGGACCAGAAGGAGGAGAATGATGCCCTGGTCTCAGGTGGGATATTTAAGGGGGTGACAGACAACTCAGTAATCAAGATAAATCATATTTTATTGCAATATTTTCACTAATTAATCTTGAGTAAGCAAAACTAACGCAGAACATCCACGATGAACAAAGTATCAAATATTAAATGAAGACGGAATCCAACCCTCACTTTCACGACCCCGCCTCATTCACCTCATCCTAGTCCTGCTCCTGCCATCTGCAGATCTGAAAAACACTGTGGGCACACTCAAAGCACAATGCCTGTTGATTCAGAGAATGACACGGGAGAAGACAGCGCCCTCTTCTGGCTGATAGCGAGCACTGCTCCTCTCCTGGCAGCCACGTTCATCTTCTTTCCTCCTTAGAGCAGCATCTCACTGCTAGAACAGTCTCTTCTGGTACCTCAGCGCTTTTCATCCTGCTGTTTTGAGACACCCAAGGCTGCGGGCAGGCCACACGATGCCATTGGAGCCCCATCACCCCAACGCTTCCCCCTGGCCACTGCACTGCGCTGGATCCATTGCCTTTCTCTCCTTGCCACACGCACGAACAAGCCCAAGGACTTCTCCCTGCTTCTATGGCCGATTCTGAAGCTACCTGTTCGTGTAAAGTTGGCCCTTCCAGGCTGACCATGAGAGGGGAGTGAGGAAACAGGACCAAGAGGTGGAAGGCTTCTCACAGCTGCTGACTGGTGGGTCTTGAGCAGGGAGCTGGCTGCTTGCCTAACTGCACAATTTCTTCTTCTTCTAAGGGTTTGGTGCCAAGTTTTTTTCATTTTACTTAATTATGCTTTAATTTTTATTTATAAATAATTTCAAATATGCATAAAAGTTGCAAAAATAGCTTGAAAACTCATGTATCCCCTTCATCCAGGTTCACCAATGAACATTTTTTCATTAATTTTTCATTATTTCATTAGTAATGAAATGCAAATTTCATTACTAATGAAATTTTTCATTAGTTTTTATACATACAGATTTTTTTTCCCTCAACCGTTCAAGAGTAAGTTAGAGACATTAGGATCCTTTATCCTTAAATACTTTCAAGTGATTTCTTAAGGACAAGTAATTCGTTTATATAACTGCAAGGCAATTAACACATCAAAACCAGAAGGTTTAGCAACAATACAATATTATTACCTAATCTACAGACCTTGTTCAAATTTTACCAATTACTCTAATAATGTCCTTTATAGCAATTTTTTCTTTCTAGTGCAGGATCCAATCCACACTTATGCATTGTACTTAGCAGTCCTATGTCCTTGACCCCCTCCAATCTGACCTGTAAAATTCCTAAGCCTTTGTCTTTTATATTCTTGACATTTTTGAGGTGTGCAGGCTAGCTATTTTGTTGGCTCTCCCTAAGTTTGGGTTTGTCTGAGGCTTCCTCATGATTAGATTCAGGTGATGCATTCTGAGTGGGAATACTGCTTAGGTGTTTCACAGAAGTTCTTAAATAAGCATCTCATGGTAGTCACAGGGAAGTCAGGTGACTCAGACACAGGAAGTAGATTATGATTTAAAAGCTCTTAATAACAGTCGCTAACATTTATTGAGTGCTTGCTGTTTGACACGCCTCTCTGTGTTTGTTGATTTGGGCACTATTCTCTCCTTGTACCGGGTGCTTATGTTGGATCACAATAAAACGATAATAGCAGTACAGGTGTTGAGCTTTATTAGGCCCCATATTGTCCATCTTCTTTTCATGCACAAGGTCCATTAAGTCTTACTACCACCCAAACACTACTATTATCTTCATTTTACACATGAGGAAACTAGCCTCAGAGAGGGTGTCGCTTGCACCAGCTCTCGGAGCTACCAAGCTGGGACTGTTTGCCACCAGAGTATGAGCACTTAGTTGGTCCCCTATACCATTTCTTCTCTGGTATGTAGCACTGACAAGGCCCTGCTAGTATTCCAGCTCAGAACACTGAGAACAATCCATGTCCCACCCCCTAGACTCCCAGCAAGCTGGGATGTTTTCTCTCCCATATTCTGAACTCCCCCACTTACCCCACACATAAGGAGCATGAGAACTTGGGAGATACCCCATGCTGTGAGTAGGGGACCTCAGTAGGGGGTGTGGTGTTCTCCAGGGGCAGATATCCCTCCTGAGTCATCACCCATTGGACAATTATTTACAAATCCACTGAAAATTACATCAGCTCCAAAGACAGGGTGAGGAGTGCAGCTATGGGCAGGTGTCAATCTTTTTAAAAAGTTTTTTAAATGTTTATTTATTTTTGACGAGACAGAGTGTGGGCAGGGGAGGGGCAGAGAGAGAGGGAGACACAAAATCCAAAACAGGTTCCAAGCTCTGAGCTGTCAGCACAGAGCCTGATATGGGGCTCGAACTCACAAACCACAAGATCATAAGCTGAGCGCTTAACTGACTGAGCCACCCAGGTGGTGTCAATCTTCAACCAAACAGTGACTCATAAATGATTCTTGATGCAGGAATCCTACTGCAGGATGACATTTCTCCTCTACAGGCAGAGCCTGCTCCAAAGTCAGCCAAGAACCAGATTTACGTGCAGGCCAGTGTCATTCCTAAGACATGACCTTAAGAATTCAGCCCTGGAGATTTGTTGCCACAAGTAAGTCCCAGTCTGGAACCGGGGATCATTTTGCATCATGGGTGTTTTAGGGGATTTGTTATTCACTCATTTAACAGCCTACTAAATGTGGAGGGAGATACAGAGATGAATAAGGCAGCTCTTGCTCTTGGGGACTCAAAATTGGATAGTTAATTGGACTTGCCTTTGGTTTCAGTTTTCTGTGCCTCTGAGTCTTCATTGTGTATCCAGTGGCCAAAAAACAATTATGAATATGAATTACCAATGTAAATCTTGGACTCAAACCTCTTTGAGCCCCATTGGCCACCATTTTCTCTGGACCATTATGACCTCTCTGCAGAGTCAGGAAGGGTGACCAACCCTCCCAGTTCGCCCAAAACTGAGCGGGGCTTTTGGTGCAAACACAGAGAAAGTCCTGAGCAAACTGGGATGAATTGGTTACCCTAGTTTAGCTGGGAACAAGGGCAGCAGGAAGAGAATGAGCAAGTGGGAGAGTAATAACAATAGTCAACATTTATTTTGTTTAAGAATTTAGTAATGGTTAGGGTGCCTGGGTGGCTCAGTTGGTGCCTCAGTCAGTTGAGTGTCCAACTTTGGCTCAGTTCATGATCTTGTGGTCCGTTAGTTCCAGCCTCGCGTCGGGCTCTGTGCTGACAGCTCAGAGCCTGGAGCCTGCTTCGGATTCTGTGTCTCCTTCTCTCTCCCTGCCCCTCCCCTGCTCGCTCTCTCTCTCTCTCTCTCTCTCTCTGTCTCTCTCTCTCTCAAAAATAAACATTTAAAAACAATTTTTAAGAAAGAATTTAGTAATGGTTAGAATAAATTTATGAAGTAAGTACTACATTACCCCTATTTTATAGAGGTGTAAACTGGGACCCAAAGAAAGGAAGCAACTTGTCAGAAGTGTATACTTGGTAAATGAAGAGTCAGGCCTGTCAGAGAGCAAATCCTGTGTTCCCGGCCATCACTCTGCACTGCCTCAGTGGTCTCATGTATAAATGTGGTGCAGGTGAAGTCTCGAACGACGTTTGAGATGAATTCTCAGAGACTGGAAGGAGACTCCTCTGGAAGCAGTAGTCAGTGGAAGTCATGTTTCCATGGAGACCCAATCAGATCCAGCCAAGCTGCGTTTACATGTAGCCATAGCAGCGGAGAGCTGCCATCACTCAAATGTGGTGGATTTCTTAAGAAAAAGACCCTCAGTAACAATTTCCTGAGCTTCCACCAATGCCCATTCTATCATTCAAGACTTTGGTGGAGTCTCCACGGCAGCCTGCAAAATGTGAGTCATGTGCAAGTGTAGAAGGTATTCATTGAGTACTGTGGTTAAGAGCACAGATTTGGAGACAGGTCTGTCTCTACTGCACCACTTGCTGGTTACACAAGCTTGGGCAAGTTACCTAACCTTGAGCCCAGTTTCCTTGTCTGTTAAATGGTGGAAGTCATAATATCCACACGTTGTAAAGATGAAAACAAATGGGATAGTGCATGAAAAGCACAATGCCCAGGACAGGGTAGGGAATGAAGAAGTGTTCACTACCTGTTAATTAACATCTGCTCATCCTATGTTTTTAAATGAGAACAATCCACTTGAGAACTGACACAAAGGAGCAGATGACAGCTGTGTTCTCCCCTTTGCTTTGTCTGCCCCACACCTCTCTACTTCCTCCCATTGTCCTTTCCACCTCTGGCTCTTTGGCCTGTTTCCAGCCACTTGTGTGCCACTGGGAAGAGATGACCAAACTTGGTACCTCCTGCTCCAGTCCCATTGGGTACCCAGTACCTCCAGTCCCTACAACCCCAACTGGGGCATCAGGAACCACTGCCTGAAGGGTGACCAAACTATAATCCATCCACATGGATGTGTGATCCAGCTCCCTGCATGACCTCACAGCTCAGAAAGGAGACAAGATAAAAACAAATGAAGAAGCATTATCCTTTTGATAAATTAGATTAGAGGGCATCGTGATTTAGATGGCATAATGTAACATATGTCTTTCAAAGTGTCATTAAGATGTTTATATCTAAGTGGCTACCTGGTGGGATGCTTAAGGGTCCCAGGAGAGACACCAGGGACAGCTAAGAGGGACAGGTCTCAGGACAGTGTCATGAGTGATGTGGATGCTGAAATGAAGCCTGTGAGGACCTTAAGAAATATGTGTTTTCTTAACAAGAAGAACTATGTGCTAAACACACACACACACACACACACACACACACACACACACACGTTAGTAGCCTTCAGCCATTGATTCTTGGTTCACGCTGGAGGCTTCATAATCTCTGTTCCCCAACTGATCCTTGACTATTCAAAGATGGTTTCTAAGCCCCTCTCAGAACTGGGTGAGCCCAGTAAATGCTTGGTGTATGAACCACACTGATGCTGATGGCTGATATTATGCACACGTGCTCTGTGCCAGGTCTGGTGCTAACCTGTAAACACACTATTCAGCTTGATCTTGTCTGCAACCCTGTGAGGTTGGTACCATCATCAATTGTTCGTCATCACCTCCTACGGTGTTTACACAGACAGATAGCTAGTAAGTGGCAGAGCTGGACCCGGATCCACCGTCTTCACCTGAGAGTTGTTCCAGTGACTCAGACACTTGGAGCTCATGTTTGCTCACCTGCTACCTGGCTAGCCCAGCCATCAGTCCCAATTTGGTACCTGTATCCCCAGTGTCCTTGGGGTACTGCTATCTCCCCTAACCTCAGTCAGTGTGGTTTAGGTGAGGTAGGAAAGGATTTCTTAAACAGGACATAAAAAGCACTAAACACAAAGGATAATTTGACAAAATTAATGTTTGTCCAAAAGCACTAAAGAAAGTGAAAAGATGAGCCACAAACTGGGCTTTGCAGCACATATAACTACAAACCATTAAGACACAGACAATTAGAAAGATGGGGAAATGACACAAACAGATATTTCACAGACACGGAAACACAATGGCAAACAAATATATGAGTAATTGCTCAAGCCCATTAATGATAGGTGTAAAGATTAAGATCACAATGAGATACCCCTTCAGACCTACTAGATTAGAAGCAGTCAGTCTGATGGTTCCAAGTGTTGGCAAGACCCTGAAGATATTCTCCTATGTTGTCCTTCTAAAAGTTTAGTTTTGCTTCTTATATTAAAGTCTTTAATTTATCTTGAATTAATTTGGAGAGGGGTGGGTTGTTAAATTCCATGTTTTTCTATATGAATAATCAATTGTCCTAGCATTTTTACCAAATTGTCCCTCCTTTCGCCAGTGATCTGAAATGTCACCTCCCTCATAAGTCAAGTTTCCTTATGTATGTGGATCTGTTTCTGTGATTTTTTTTTTTTTTTTTTTTTTTTTTTTTTTTTTTTTTTGAGTAGGCTTCATGCCCAGCATGGAGTCCAATCCCGGGCTGTGAGATCAAGACCTTAGCTGAGATCAAGAGTCGGATGGTTAACCAACTGAGACACCAAGGTGATTTTTATACTGTTTCATTAGTGTTTTTATCTATCCCTACATGAATACACACTGTCCTAATAACTATACTTTTATAACAAGTCTTGATATCTAATTTTTCTTCTTCATTGCAAATATTTTTACTTTTCTTGGACCTTTGCTCTTCCATATGAATCTTAGAATCAGCTCATAATTTTCTTTTTTACCAGCTCGTAATTTTTTTTTTTACCACCTCGTTCCTAATTAATTATTGAAAAGCCCTGTTGAGATTTTGATTGGAATCGTTTCTGATTTTGAAGGAAGCATTTCTAACTTTTCACTATTGAGAATGATAATTGTTGTAGGTTTTTAATTTTGGTGGCCGCCTTTTAACCTGCAAGGAAGTTCTCTTCCTAGTTTCCTATGAGTTATTACCAAGAAAGACTGTTGAATTTTAAAATTTTGCAAACATTGGGATGATCTTATGGTTCCCTTTTAATATATTGATGTGGTTAACTACAGGAATAGATTTCCTAATGTTAAACTATCCTGACATTCCTAGAATAAACCTGTCTTGGTAATGATACAGCATCCTTTTTATATATTGCTGGACTCAATTTACTAATATTTTATTTAGGATTTTTACTTCTATGTTTTTGAGGGATTTAGGAGTAATATTGGTCTGATCTTGTTTGGTATGGAATTTAGACTGGTATAATAGGGTGAATTGGGATGTGTTCTCTCATTTTCTATTTTCTAGAAGGGCTTATGAGAGAGTAATATGATATATGTCTTGAAAGTTTAGACTCACTTCTAGAATCATCAGGCTTTAGTTTTTCCTTTGACCAAATATTTCATCAATTTCTCTAATAAGATTCATGTTTTCTATAGTTGACAACTGATAGAATTTACTGGTGAATTGAACTTGTTATCACTATGTAGTGTCACTTTCCATCCTTAATGATTTTTGTTAGTCACTCACCATAACACAGTGGTGGTGTTTCTTTTGGATACTGTTTGTGAGGTGTATCATTTTCCACACGTTTACTTTTAACCTTCCCAAATTCCTATATTTTTTGGAGTGCCTCTTGAGACAGCACCTCTTGGATTTTTGTAACATCCAAGTTGACAATTTCTGACTTTTAACTGATGAGTTTAGTTAATTTACTATGATTATTAGTAAATCTGGACTTTTTTTTAATTACCTTTTTTGGGGGGAGGAATCTTACTTTTTCTACAGTTCTTTGGGTTGGTTGGCATTTGTTTATTGGCTTATGTAATTCCCCCCCCCCCCACTGGTTTGAAAGTTATACATGTTATTTATATTACTTTAGTGAATACCATTGACAATGTACCACACATAATTAGCAAAAGCCAAAATTACTATCTTAATTCCCTTCCCACACAAATGCAAAAGCACTGGGACACTATTTTTTTTTTTTTTACCACCTCATTCCTAATTGATTGTTGTCTCTTATTTTAGTTCTGACCTTGTGTAAACATACAGATTATGGGGGCGCCTGGGTGGCTCAGTTGGTTGAGTGTCCAGCTCTTAATTTCTGCACTGAGTGTTGTGCCTGCTAGGGATTCTCTCTCTTTCCTTCTGCCCCACTCCTCTGCTCTTTCTCTCTCTAAAAAAATAAAAAAATTAAAAATTAAAAATAAACTTATGGATTATGCATTATGTCATCATTATTGTTTTGTACTGACAATTTTGTTTAGATTCACTCTATGTACCAATTTCCTCACTCAGTATGCCTTCTTTCATTTCAGTTCTTAATTGGGTCTTTTTTTCTTCTTTCTGAGGTATATCTTAGAAGTTCAGTTAGTCAAGTCTTCCAGTTGTAAATTCACTTTATTTGTATTTAACCCTTATTCCTGAAAGGCTGAGGATCCAATTCTCAGGCCTTTGGAGATATTATTCAATGCCTTTGAGTTTCCTATGTTGCCATTCAGAAATCTGCAGGAAATCTAATTCCTTTTCTGGGGAATAATCTTTTTTATCTCTAGCTGCTTTTAAGTTCTTTGTTTTTATTTTTATTTATTTTTATTTTTTTTTAAAGATTTTTATTTATTTTAAGAGAGAGAGAGCAGGCAAGTTGGGGAAGGGCAGAGAGAAAGGGAGAGAGAGAATCCCAAGCAGGTTCCATGCTCAGTATGGAGCCCAACACAGGGCTTGGTCTCATGACCTGACCCAAAATCAAGAGACTGGATGCTTAACCAACTCTTAATTTCGGCTTAGGTCACGATCTCAGGTTTGTGGGTTTGAGCCTCATGTGGGACTCTGTGCTGACAGTGCACATTGACAGTGTGGAGCCCGCTTAGGATTCTCTCTCCTCTCTCTCTGCCCTTCCTCTGCTCGCATGTACACACATGTGTGCGCGCTCTCTCTCTCTCTCTCAAAATGGATGAATAAATTATTTTTAAAAAGATTTTATTTTTAAGTAATCTCTACACCCATCATTGGGCTCGAACTCACAACCCTGAGACCAAGAGTCACATGTTCTACCCACTGAGACAGCCAGGCACCCCTTCTTTGTTTTTAGTGTCCTGCAGTTTCACTACAATGTCTCTTGGTGTGGATTTCCTATTATTTATCTTGCTTAGGATGTGTTTTGCTTCCTAAAACTGGGGATTCATGTCTTTTTTCTGCTTTAGAAATTCTCACCCTTTACCACCTCAAATATGGCCTCTCCTCCTTTTTAAAAAAAACTTTTTTAACGTTTATTTATTTTTGAGACAGAGAGAGACAGAGCATGAACGGGGAAGGGTCAGAGAGAGGGAGACACAGAATCTGAAACAAGCTCCAGGCTCTGAGCTGTCAGCACAGAGCCCGACGCGGGGCTTGAACTCACGGACCGCGAGATCATGACCTGAGCCGAAGTCGGCTGCTTAACTGACTGAGCCACCCAGGCGCCCCTGGCCTCTCTTCCTTTGATGCTGCTTAAATGGATTTTAGATCTACTCAGTCTATTCTGCATATTTTGTAATATCTTGTTTTCATATTTTTCATGTCATATCACTCTGTTGTCTTCTGATTAATTTCTTCAGATAGGTCTTCCAAATCACCATATTTGGTTAATCATGATCCATGAGAATCCTGAGCAACTTACTCTTTGATGAGTACACTATCCCTGAAGCTCTGAGAACAATTCCATGAAGCATGTCGAATGCAACTCTTGAAATCTGAATGATGAGATGGCCAACGTCTTAGAGGAAGATGCTTCAGCCCAAGCCAGGGAGATTGTCCCTAACTCTGGATGGATTCCAGCAGCCCTAACAGAGGCAGATTTTACGAGGTAGTTACCAGTGGCCTCAGAGATGTTCCTTTGCCACATCTCTGAAGCTTTTTGTCCATGACCCATTCTTAAAAACCAGGACCTGCCCAACTCAACCAGGTTCTGCCAGTCTGGAGGGTTTGGCAGGAGGGAGGCTGCCTTTGTGGTGGAGTTAAATACCAAGAGAGTCCTGCTGGGCACTAGTCCCACCTAGGTCTGGAGCAAGAGGCAGACAAGGAAGCCTTCATTCAGGGCAGCAGAAGATACCACTCCTCACCCCCACCCCTCACACACTGCTCAGCACATAATAAGTGCTCAGTAAGATTTTATTATATGAATGAATAAACACTCTGATGGAAGAAGTCCCTAGTGCAGTGTGGGCCTGCTGGAGGAAGTGACATCTAAATGGAGGCATAGAAAAAATAAATAAATTGAGGCACAGTCAAGAGGAAGTAGTCAGGCCAAGAAGAAAAAGAAGAGTTCTTGGTGGAGGGAACAGCCCATTCAAAGGCCAAAGTGGTAGAATTCAGCTTGGGCACCCTCAGAATACTAGATGAGGGTGCAGTGGTAAACTGAGGCCAGATGCTCAAAAATCCCGGCTTTGTGGTAGATAAGCTAGTCAAACAACACCATTTGAATTTAATGGGTGATAACTTTTATGCTCCCCTCCTAATTTTTTATTTATTTGCCTAATTAGGTTTAACTGTCCTTAAAAAGAAGAAATGACCATAGTGGGGATTCAACCAGCAGTGGATGAAAGCCTTTCCAAGATTACTATTTTGTGTCCCACCCTCTCCCCCACCACCCCCAGCTTTGGAACCAGGTGCAGAGTTTGAATTCCCAATTCTGTCCTTTATAGGTTGAACCCATGGGCAAGCGGCTCACCTTTCTTCTGAGAAAGGAAGCCAATCACAACGCGTACCTTACAGTATTAAATGAGACGACATGTGTAAGGCAGTGTTGCTTGGCTTGCCTGTGAGCCTGTGCCTATCTTTCTGAGCCTTTGGGGGGCAGAGATCCAGCCAGAGTCACTTTGGAGCCACATGCCCAGCAGCACTAGGCACATAGTAGCTGCTCAGTAAATGAAACAACGCCTCGACGAACTCTGGCGGTGCCTTGTGGAACTGTGGCTCCTTGGGTCCCAGTCCGGAGCCTTTGCCCTAAGTGAGCTGTTTAGGGGCGGGGCGGGGCGGCCGGGTTCTGCCCTCGGCACTCAGCGCTGAGCGCGGAGAGCAATAGGCGCTGGCACTGGGGCCTGGGCTCTTAAGCGCTTGGAGACAGGTTGCGGAGGTCGGGTTGTGGAAGCCACTAACTCGCCCCTCCGGGTTTAACACTCTGAGCTGGGGCGCAGAGGAGCTTAGAGTAGACCGGACGCTGCAGCCGCGGAGCTGCGCAGGGGCGACGAAGGCGGAGCCGACTTTTCCGTCGGCTGACTCAGGCCGGCGCGGCGCGCCTTTAAGGCGTCCGGCTGAGCCGGGCGCGGGGAACCGAGCGACGCGGGCACGAGCGCAGCTGCCGGACGCGAGCGCGGCTGGGGGACGAGGACTGGCCTCTGGATCCCGCGGCACTATCCGGGCGCCTGAGGTCAGGTCAGGTGAGCGCCGGCGGGCCGGGCGGGGGGTGCGCACCTGAAAGGGAGGGTATCCGGGGGCTCCCCTCCTCCCCCGCCCCGGCCCTGTGACCTGCCCTCCACTTTTCGTTGCAAGGCTGCCTGGCCGCCCCGCAAGCGGCGCACGGGGCGAAATGGGTCGGGAACCTGCACCTCTGTTTTCTCCTCGGTTCTCTCGCTCCGGCATTAGCCCCTGCACGCTCCCCTCCAGTGCCTGGATAGGTTTGACATTCCCCGAATCCCAGATGCCCCTACTTCCCAGGCGGCCTGCTGCCCTAAGCCCAGGGACTAGGTGAGGCTGGGTCGGGGACCTGCACCCTTTTTTCTGTTCCGCCTCCCACCGCTGGCTCCGGCACCAGTCCTTCTGCGTCCCTCCGGGTGGCTGGATGGTTTGGAGGCTCCTGCACCCTCGTTCCTCCCAGTTCCCGAGGAAAGGCTGCAGCTCGACCTCCCAGCTAATGGCGCCAACCCCCGTCCGGTCCCCAGATATCTGCGCCCCTCGGGACCTCCCCCAGCCAATACCTACCCCCAGCAGCTTTTTAGCTCACTTTTCCTCAGCCCACCCCAGTTCCCCTGGCCTCATGCCCTCTCCTCCCAGCAACCCTTGAGTCAAGATGCTGGTACAACCATCCCAACAGCCCGGTGCCGCCCGGCAACCCCCAGCATCCCCCGCCTACACTTTCACTGGCTTCTTGGCAGCCTTGGAAATTCGGATTGTGTAACGCTGGCTGCAGGGCAGAGCACATGCAGATGAGTGGAGGAGGCCAAGTTGACAAGAGAGATAGGGAGAGAGGAAGAGGGTGCCAGAGGGTCTAGAGGCTGTGCATCCAGGGATATGTACCTTGAGCCCTTTTTGTGCTCCGAGGTTTGGTTGATTAAGAAGAGGTTTCAGCTTGGACTGGAGACCAGCATTTGCCTCACCTCTCACCTGTTCAGAAAACCCTAATGGCTGGCTCTACCTGGCTGGGAGTTAAATTATTATAAATAATAGCTGACACAGAATAAATACTGGCTGCCAGATCATGTGCTAAGCACCTTTAGAGGATTACCTGCCTTACTTCTCCCAACAGCTCCCAGAGGTAGGTACCAATGTTATGCCCATTTCTCAGAGGAAGAATGTGCCCCCTTCCCAGGGCACAGTGAATCTGACCTCAAAGCCCCCATTCTGAACCACTAGACTTATTTTTACCCAACTGTAACTAATAAATTTTTTTTTTTATTTTTTTTAACGTTTATTTATTTTTGAGACAGAGAGAGACAAAGCATGAACGGGGGAGGGTCAGAGAGAGGGAGACACAGAATCTGAAACAGGCTCCAGGCTCTGAGCTGTCAGCACAGAGCCCAACGCGGGGCTCGAACTCACGGACCATGAGATCATGACCTGAGCCGAAGTCGGCTGCTTAACCGACTGAGCCACCCAGGCGCCCCACTAATAAATTCTTATCAACATTTTTATAACATAGGAAGTCAGAAATAAGAGAAATTAATAATCTATGTTCTTAGCACCAATTTATTTTTCTAAAAATATTTTCTCAGACCAACGAGGGGTCCTGGGTGTCCTCCTCAAGGAGACTGATGCCCAAAGAGAAGGGACATGCTGGAGGCCATACAGCTAAGAAGTACCAGGGCTGGGATGCTAAACATGTCCTGGGATGGTCAGTCCTCACTTCCTGGGTTCCCAGTACTGCCCCAGCCCATCAGCCTAGGCCCCTGGAGATTCTGTTCCCTCTTTGTATCCTGATTCCCCCCTCCCCCACCCCCTGCCTCCTGTGCTATAATCCAGGCAGGTGACCTGCTGCCTTATGCTTAGGCTGTTCCCTCCTCTGGGAATGCCCTCCCTGGAATCTCTGAAGTCTAAATCTTACCTTAGCTCCAGCTCAGCGGTCCCCTCTAGGAACACACCTCTGATTCCTCCCGTGGCCCCAACTGAAAGTGATTCCTTTCTCCCCTGGGATCTTATAACTGGGATCCTACTGCCTTCCACCTTCATGATGGCATTTGGAAAGTTCTGTCTGCACGTGTCTGCCTATGCTCTCTGGGGCAGCTATGCTGGTGGGATCAGAAGCGTTCCTCAAGACCCTTTTTCCCATCTGCCTGGTGAAGCCCCAGGACAAAAGGGGAGAGAGAGAGAGAAAGAGAGATCCGGGGTGGGGGGGTGGTGGGGAGAGTTATGACATGGTTTCCAAAGTAACGATAGACTCAGAATTTCTGAACCCTGCAACACCAAACTCCCTTCATTGAGCTACAGCCTGATCACAGGGAGAATGGCTCAGCATGGTACCTAACATGATGATTACAGGTTTGTTTTTGTTCATGACCCAGAGGATTCCCCCCAGAGAATCAGAGAGACTTGGGTCCAAATCCCACTGCTACCACTGCTACCTGTGTGGCCATGGGCCTATTATCTAACCTCTCTGAGTCTTAGCTTCTGGTCATGGCACCTGTTTCAGCAGGCAATGGTAAGATTTAGATAAAGCACAAGGTCCAGCATGTGGTAAGCACTCAGTAAGCACCAGCTATTATGGAGAGTGAGACAGTGTTGGCCCCACTTTGAATTACTGGAAATGTATTCAATCGTTATTGACTGGCTCATATTGACTCTGCTTAGAGGTGGGCCAGAGGAGTCCCAACCAAGAAGAGGTAAGCATTTTTTTTTTTAAGATTTTAATTTTTAAATCACCTCTACACCCAAAGGGGGCTTGAACCCACAACCTCAGGATCAAGAGTCACGTGCCCCACCGACTGAGCCAGCCAGGCACCCTGAGATAAGCATCTTGTGTGTGTGGTCAGAAAGGCCTCTGAAGCTTTCTTCGACACTACACCGTCCATTGCTTTGGTAAAAAGAATGGCCTTTTCTGTTTTTTAGCTTTAAAAATCTGAGCTTTGAGTTCTGTGAGGCTGTGAGCCTGCACATATCTAGAGTAAACGTGTGAATACAGTTCATGCAATTGTAAGTAATTGTGAAACTACTGATAGGAAGATAAAACACTTGTTCTTAGAGGTTACATGGGTTTGCACTATGTGTTGGTTCAGACTTATCTTTGGGGCAAAAGGTTTGATTTACTTTGGATTAGGGAGGGAAGGAAAATAACAGTGAGTGTTTTTTCCTAGCAAGCAGCTCAGAGTAGAAATCAGCTTCCCTACCAGTCATATTCTTTACCAATGCCTGATTGTTTTGGTGACTAGGTCAATTTTTACAGGGATGAGTGTTCAAAAGAAAAGGACCAGGAATGTCTCCCTCAAAGCTAAGTGTTTGGAATATGCTGGAAAACCGGCTCGGTGGGTTGAAAAAAAAAATCGTTAAAATTTCTCCTAATTTGATTATTGGCATAAGTTACGATTGCCTTTGATAATTTCAAGACTGTTGCACTTAGATATTTTAAGTCATACATTTTTGTAAGTTTTCATGGTTCTGTGGCATTTAGCAGGCTATAGGACTTTATCTCCGTGACCCTGTAGGGATGTAAATACTTTTCATACTGTCAACATGGTGGCTATCAACTTCAAATTAAATAAATTTAAAAATTCTCTTCTTAAGTCACACTAGCCACATTTCAAGTGCTCAATAGTGACTGTATTAGGTAGAGCAGATGGAGAACATTTCCATCTTTCTAGAAAGTTTTGCAGGGTGGCGCTGTTTATATCAAAAAGGCCATGGGCAAACAGGGTTAAGTTCCATTCTTTCTGGCAAGTCACTCGCGGACCAAGAAATGGAATGTGCCGAGGATATTTCATTGTCAAGAATTAGGGTGATACTAATCCCCTTAGCCTCATTTTCGCTTTCTGGTTCACTGTCGTTTAACCCTGCCAGGTTCAAAGGATTAGGGAGAAGACGGAATCAAATGAAATGTCTTCTAGCAGTGTTTCTCCATCCTGGCTGCGTGTTAGAATGGCCTAGGGAATTTTAAATTATTTTATTTTATTTTGAGAGTGAGAGAGAGCGTGTGCAACTCACATGCACAGGAGCAAGGGAGGGGCAGAGAGAGAGAGAGGGAGAGAGAGAATCCCGGTCAGCCTGAAGCAGGACTCGATCTCACACCCGTGAGATCGTGACCTGAGCCAAAATCAAGAGTGGGAGACTTAGCCAACCTAACCATCCAGGCGCCCCCGCCTAGGGAATTTTTTAAAAATACCCATGTCCAGCCTCTGCCCCAGGCCAAATGAATCTGAATCTCTGGGGATGGTTTCCCAGAATCTATATTTTTAAAATGCTACCTGGGGGAGTCTGTGCAGCCAGGCCTTCAAGACTGTGAACTTAAAAGAAAAAATCCCTGAGGACTGGAAGACAGTGTTTCAAGGTAGATTTGGTAAGTGGCTAAGAATGCTCCTTATTGATTTACTTTAGTAATAAATCCAGGGTTGGAGGTCAGTGGGTTCACTTCCTCCAAAAGGGCTCTCGGTTGAGGACAGCTTTGTCCCCAAGGGTGCATTTGGCAGTGTCTGGAGACATTTTTTCTTGTCACGACTTAGGGGTGGCTTTGAGTGGGTAGAGGTCCCAGATTCTGCCAAATATCCTACAATACATAGGACAGCCTCCCACAACAAAGACCTAGCTGGCCCAAAATGTCAGTTGTGCCACAGCTGAGAAACCCTGATCTAGACACAATTTTTGCAAACCAAAGTCCTGTCTGACCTTGGATGTAGTTGTCTCTTGAAAGAAGGTCAAGATATGCTCCTAAACTGGGCCCTCAGAAACCCTCTGGATCGTATTCCAGGCTTTCCGATCCCAGAAGCCACGTCGGGTGTCACTGCCTGTCGTTGGATGCGTTTGGGGCTGCACCAAGGAAACTGCTGATTCAGGGGCACAGGGCAGTCTGCGGATGACGTGGGGAGAGGTTCTTACACTGCTGCAGGTTGGGATCCTCTTCTTTTTGTGAAGCAATTATATAAAGTAATAGCAGCCTTTGCCTTGGGCCGTTTTCCAGAAGCTGTGGCTCTGTGGCTGTTGGCGTTGGATGTTTACTTTGTGATATACCCCAAACAAGATTCGAGCCTTGTGTGTGATGAATTTTGGGAATGGAGCAATGGGCTAGACTCTGGGAGTATCAAGACAGCAGCACAGACACTCCCACTGACTCCCGCATCTGAGTGGCACTGGAGGGGATGGAGGGGTGGCAGGGCTGCCTCTCCAGGCCTGGGAGGGCAGGCAGGGTCTTCTCGGCTGTACAGAGTGAGCACTTGGTATCTGCCCGTCACTGCTTGGGGCAGTCTCCACGCATCCTCTCATTTTGTCCTTTCACAGGGGCTGTAGGAGGTCAGCTGATTCACCAAGGTCACACAGCTGGTGGGTAGCAGAGCAGAGATTTGAACCCAGGCTGTAGAACTGCAGAACTGAATCCCCCGAGGAGCATTTACAGACTGGGGCTGTGCTCCCCAGCCGAGACTTGTAGGATGAGCTGGAGCTCACCAGGCAGGGGGGAGAAAAGGCACATGGGGGAGAGGGTATCATGCGTGCCAGAGCCGTGGAGGTATGAAAGAGCATGACATGTCAGGGATTATAGCTCACTCAGAGACAGGGGGTGTGTGTGACAAGAGAGGATGATGCTTGAGAGGCGGGGAGGTATGAAATCCTAGGTAGCCGTGTGAATCGTGCTGAGGACCACTGGGAGCCACTGGTGGAATGGGATGGAGGCAGAGAAAGAGCTGTGTGACATTGGGCAGCTTGCTTAACCTCTCTGAGCCCCAGCCTCCCATCTGGGAAAGGCCTCTCAAACTCAGCACTGCGAAGATTGTTCATTTTGTGGGTGAGCATGAGGAACAGAGCGAAAGAGTGGCCTGCAGTGGCACTGGTGGACAGCCCTGTTGATTTGTGACCTCCTGGCTTATCCTTATTTACAAAGTGCCTGCCACAGGCAAGGCAGTGTGTCCTCAAGTGCTGTGGCAAGGTGCAGAGATGTAGTAAGACTCGTGTTGAAGACTTGCAGCCTCGTGGGGGCGCAGTGAGTGTTCTCACGGGTACTGTGATAAAAGACACACATCCCCAGGGCCACAAGAGACGAGTATTCCGACAAAATATCTGAGGCATGGGGGTTCCTAATGCCTGGGGGACCAAGGGCAGGTACACTGAAGGAGATAACTCCTAGCTCTGCCAGAAAGATTCGTGAAGGAAAAGATCGGGGTAAGTCATGGGCATCTTCCAGGTAGAGAGATTGGGGGAAATAGAGAAAAATAAAAAACCGGTTCAGGTGCGGTCACCCAGAGGGTCAGAGTATCAGCATTTCTGGTATCTGATTCCCTGCGGTTTCCAGATTATAGAGGGGAAGCAGAAGTCATCATAGTAGGAAAATATTCAGTGATGAACTTGCCACGTACAGACTGAGCCTCCACTCTATCACCCCTCCCTCTGTATTCAAGCCAGGCTCCGGGACCATCTACATCTTGGTCATCTCTCCCAGCTCGTAGGATGTTTTGCAAATACATGCAGGACAAACACTGAAATTGTAACTCTTGTGAGAGAGGCAAGACTTCATGAAATGAAAGCAAGCGATGTTGGAGAACTGCTGGAATGACATGTCCAGGCAGTAATAGATGAGGATCTGGCAGTGTGACACCTGATGAAGAAAAGGGGAAAGAGGCTTGAAAATCAAACAAGCAAGCCCTTGAGAGATCAATTGGGTATGTTTGCAAAAATGTCCTTTTTGCAATAGCACTGGTCACCAAATGTTAACTGGAAGGATTTATCAGGCTTTAAAATGATCCACGTGAGATTTATTCTTTGTTCTAAGAATTAGCACAGGATTGCAGTTATGACCTAATTTTGTTTAATGTTTACTATTGCTTTTAAAATACATTTGATTTGGGTTTTTTTTTTTTTTAATGTGGATTAAGTTCTAAACAGAACTGTTTTCCTCTTAACTGTGAACTCTCCTGTGTGGTTTCACCACGTCCCTTTTTCTGATGCTGATTCTGTTGGGTTACAGAGATGTCCTTCGGAAGGAGATTCTGGCTAGAAAGAAGGTGGGGACCAGCTCACAAAGGGGCCTGAATGCTGGGCCTCTGCTGGGAGCCAGAAATCTTGTCCTGATTAAAAAAAAAAAAAAAAAAAAAAAAAAAACCTCCTGGCTGTTGATAACAGGGCTCCTTTTTGTGGAACTCCGACTTTGTTCCTGCAGTTAGAAAATGCTGTCGACCAACTTCACCTCCTTTAGAAGTGACAAAACCCTCTTTAATCTCCTTGCTTTTCCTTTTATTTTGAATCACAGATTCCACAATGGGAGAATGTTTTTCTTTGGGGTGCTGAGGTTCTATTTTAGGCCCTCTGCTATTGCATACCCATATAGAAGGCTATTTTAATTCTTTTCAGTCATGGGGAAGATAGTCACTTAAGCGGTGCTCTTTCTAGCACTTTACCTTTGAGAGGTGACCTCAGCTGATGACAGTGCATGCATTTGCACTAATCTGTAAGAGAGGTGCTGGAATAAAAATTTGTTCTGGACTCCCTGAGAGCCTGAAGGCTTTGGGATCTTTGGAGATCAAAGGTCAAGTGACTTTGGCTCTTTGTTTATCCAGCAGGAGACCGTCTTGTATTTCTGTAGAGTTTCTTGTTTAAAACAAAAGTTTTGGGGGCGCCTGGGTGGCTCAGTCCGTTAAGCGTCCAACTTCGGCTCAGGTCATGATCTCACAGTTTGTGAGTTCGAGCCCCATGTTGGGCTCTGTGCTCATAGCTCAGAGCCTGGATCCTGCTTCAGATTCTGTGGCTCCTTCTCTCTCTGCCTCTTCCCTGCTCATGCTTTCTCTCTCTCTCAAAAATAAGTAAACATTAAAAAAATTTTTTTTAAAAAACAACAAAATTTTTTTAACATTTATTCATTTTTAAGAGACAGAGACAGAGCACAAGTGGGAGAGGGACAGAGAGAGAGGGAGACACGAAACCTGAAGCAGGCTCCAGGCTGTCAGCACAGAGCCCGATGCAGGGCTCAAACCTGCAACCATGAGATCATGACCTGAACCCAAGTTGGATGCTTAACCGACTGAACCACCCAGGCGCCCCTGGGCTTTCTTGGCAGGCAGTTATTTCAGATGATCACCACAGTCTACATCTTAACCCGAGCAATGGTGTTTTGAAGATGCTAGGCTAGGTCAGGGCATACGTTGCGTATTTTATTGCTTGTTTCTTGACTGATACAATTTTTTAGAAGACAGCTGCAAGACACAT